>NW_027114174.1:668091-700386 GCF_000696795.3 Halyomorpha halys
ATTGAATATATACACCATTTTCCTCATATATTTCTATCCTCTTACTATTGAATATATACACCATTTTCCTCATATATTTCTATCCTCTTACTATTAAATATATACACCATTTGTTACATCATTATTTTAGCTTAAAAATATTAGTGATTTGTAGTCTAGGTGCTTAACAGTATTTTTTTTTTCAATTCCATAGTACTCATGGAAAAAATATTTTGATTTTTACAACAGTTGAGCAGTAATTTATTTTTTATTTTTAGAGTAGATACCCAGATCTTTTTTCAGAAAGTAAAAAAAAATAAGTCTTTTAAAATGAAATAAAGAGCACTTACTTCTAATGAAAAATATTTCTTTGACCCAGGTATTCATGGTGCTGAGGAAAAACTTTCATCAAGTCACGTTCCTTCATGTCTACCACCATCTTGGAATGGCTTGGGGAACATGGGTTGTAGTCAAATACATACCAGGTAAATTTCCTCTAAAATGAATTAGACAATAAATACATACATTTGACCAAATACTTTATTATAATACTACTTTCAATATCAGTAAAAAACAATGTAAGTTATTCCTCATGTCTTCTCCAGAGGGGTCAATGTTTTAATAAAAAATGAAGTACCATCTTACTTTGTATAAAGAACTGGTTGAGACGGAACGATAAGGAAAGGATTCAACGTAACCAATTCAACGGACTCTTAATTGTAGTTTAGAGTTATTACAAAATAGAAATTTTTCTTTGAGATTGAATTAAGATATTCTTATAATAATAAATTAAGAATTTAGAATTCAATTTTGAAATCCACAATATTATATTTTATTTATGAATCCTGATTTTTTATCTAATTGGATAAATAATTTTTACATTATAATACAGGAGGACTCTGAAGTTAAAGGGAGTTTTGTTAAAGTCATGAGCATAAATTTTACCTCTCTTCTTACTTATTTAAAAGAAGTTATTCAAAATTTAATCAATGTTTTAGGTAAGAGTTCATGGAGAAAGGGTCATTACATGAAAATATATATATTTTTTTAAATCAAATTGAATCACAAACCAAAAACCAATACATTTTATATATTTAAAAACAACCATTACTACAAAAATCTCTTTCAGACACTTTATGATTACACTAAATCTCTACTTACCTTTACACTGAACTGGATATATCCCCTTTTTTAATGATTTCTTTAGCCATTTTTCATCTAAAAAATACTGAGTAGTAGCTAGTAGTAGCTATTGGCAAGTATAAAGGAGACAAAGTTTCATAAAAATAAAATCAGGAAACTAAGAAGTAAATATTGTGAATGATAGAACTGACCATTTTTTATTTTCTAACATACTGAACTCTGGAATAAGGAAATCTTAAACTAAAACAGTTGAGTGGTTTAAGCGAGTGAACACTGCAGAATGAAAATAAGATACAATTTTCAGTCTTAGAGGTTAAAAAGTTATTTTTGATTAGCTAAAATAGTGCTTTGTATTATTGAAGGAGTAAAACAATAACACAATATTTTACTAAGGTTACATTACTAAAGTTTTTTTATTTATAATATGATGTTTTCCCTAGGAGCACATTTATGTTTTGTGGGACTGATCAACTGTATAGTACATTCTGTAATGTACTTCTATTATCTCCTCACAGCATATGATCCTACGGTAAAGAAATCTATCTGGTGGAAGAAACACATCACTGAAATGCAAATGGTTGGTATATTATCTACCTACTACAAATCATTCTTAAATTTATTGACTACTGAAATTTTATTTTTTAAATTCTGATTTATATTAACTTTACAGATACATATCATTCTTTAAAAAATGGAATTTATTTTTAAACATACAAAATGGAATTTTTATTTTGAAATAATTCATTTGTTTTCAATTTATCATAATTTTGAACAGTGCCATTAGTAGTTTGCCATCTCTTTGGGAGAAGTGATATCTTAAAAAAGCACTTTGTGAGGAAAAAATTAAACTTCTAAACAGTTCATCCTTTTTAAGAAAAAAAAAAAATCAAACCAAACATTATGCTTCATGGCATACAACTACTCTTCTTCAATTATACCAAGCATTTGATTTGCCTACTTAATTTTAAATTATATATGTAATACATTATGTGTTTATAATTTTTATTAGATTAAATAACAAACTATGAAAAAAAAATCAAAAGAGATTTTCATAGGTTTACATTATATTGAGTTTTAATATTACCTTCAGCAAAAAAAATATAATGAAACTTTCACTTGGACATGTTCCTTAATTTTTATAATCCATCAATGCAGCCAATACTCCAAACATTTTTATAATCCATCAATGCAGCCAATACTCCAAACAAAAATTAGCCTTTAATAAATTTGAAGCTACCTGATAATTCGGATTAATTAAATACATTCTTATTATTTGATTAATATATTTCCGGCAAGACACACTCTTTCAGTTTTATTATTGAAACTTCAAACTTTCGGCTAAAATACATAAATTATAGGAAAGTGTAAATTTGAAGAGGCGCGATCAAGGAAATGCTTGATTACATAGAAGTATCTAGGGTCTTATTTCAATTAGCAAAGCGAATAGATTCCATTCATCGGGGCAGGTTGGAATGGGGATGTAGAGGGTGGAGTGGTGATTGGGCCACACCCACGGAGTTCTACATTACCTGGACCTTAATAGGGATTTCCCACATTAACGTAATTATCTGTAAAAACATTCATTAAATCGCAAATAGGAAGATAATAGAAGTTTTAGTATATGATATTTCCAATAATTTGGTTCATCAACTATGAAAATCCATTGACGCGTTCTCTAGAAATTCGTGCTTATTTTTTGTTGTGTTCGAAAAGACACATTTCAAAGTGAATATTAATGTGACCCCGAATATAGTCACTGTTTCAAAAAGTAGCTACTGCATAAAAAATTAATAAACTAAATTTCATTAACTTGGTCAATTTTCAATTAATGTTTTCCAAGAACAGTTAATAAAAAATGATTTTTTTTTTTATCATAATTTTTCTTTTGACATTGAAATAGAAAGTTTGATACAAATAAATAAACATTTGTTTCTAATATTATAGTGAAAGTTGCTTACGTTTAAAAAAAAAAGTCAGAGGGTACTACAAAGTCCAATAAAAGATCTAGTTAGTAATGTATTTTTGTGAGGTAACTCTATGGCCATCTCTAAACAAATATAAAAACAAAACCTGCTACGGTGCGCACCATCATACATACAACTTTCACTTACCGCCCCACGTATCCCTGTCCAGCTTTTGTGCATATTGATGGGCTCGTGATGAAGTTATCGCTATTTATGTGATTGATTAAATAAAATGTAAAATCCATAGACCAATGAAGGCGAAAAGTATAAACAATTATTTTTTTACTTTTCTGTAGTAGCAAAATATTGTATTTTATGATTTCTGGAAGTGGGAATAACAAATATAAATTTTGTTCCTGCCAAGAATACTACAGTTCAACAAAAGATAACTAAGCTATGTTGCAAACGGGAAAGATGGGGCAGTCTCGTATTTTCCAGTTAGATTCGGATAATTCTAGTTTTCCTTTTTTTCTCTTTTATTTATTTATATAATTGTTCAATATTTTGTATTTGTCTAATGTTTATAATTGCTAATAATGAGAAATGTTTATATTTTTCAAATAAACAAAAGTAAAGGTACTTTAGAGGAACATTTTTTATTTAAGCCCTGTCAGACTATTTCAATAATGATGAGACCTGGCAGATATTATGGATCATTTAATTCTACAATGTATTTAGTCAAAATCGTTTGCGCAGTTTTCGATGAATATACGATAAACGTGAACTAAACAGTAGACACACACATGCACACGCACGCAAGCACGTACACACATACAAGCATGAAGGCTCATTCCCGAAACCTTGCAAGAGACAGCGCCTTGTATGTATTCCGGTATGTTATGTATCCGGTTGTATGTATTCCAAAGGGTAAAGAAAGAATGGAAAACCCGTCAAACGATAGTCCTATTTGTTTGCTTGATTTTATGTGTAAGATATTTGAGAAGGATCTTTTCCTTAGGTGTCACTGTTTCTACCGCACATAATCCTGCATACAAAGAAAACAATCTTCACGATTACTTTGTTTCTCAGATTCCTCTAAACAAATGTTTCCCCTGTTGTGCAACTCATACTCCCAGTGGTACGGAAATATTTAATGGAGGTACGCGCTAAAACAAGATTTTACTTGGTACTTAGTATCAAGTAGTTTCCTGTTAAGTGTCCTAATAGAAAAATAAATTTTTGTGGTGGTCCATTCAGAGGATTAAGTCCATCATTGAGAGGCGAAAAATCAGCTATCCCTGTCCGTTGTCAAAGTGTCTACATTCCTCTATTACCACGTTGGGGCATTTAATTGTCTATAGACCATTGTTGGATATACCTTTCTACATTCCTCTATTACCACGTCGACCTTTAAGAATTGTCTATAGACCATTGTTGGATATACCTTTCTACATTCCTCTATTACCACCTCGACCTTTAAGAATTGTCTATAGACCATTGTTGGATATACCTTTCTACATTCGTCTATTACCACCTCGACCTTTAAGAATTGTCTATAGACCATTGTTGGATATACCTTTCTACATTCCTCTATTACCACCTCGACCTTTAAGAATTGTCTATAGACCATTGTTGGATATACCTTTCTACATTCCTCTATTACCACGTCGACATTTAAGAATTGTCTATAGACTATTGTTGGATATACCTTTCTACATTCCTCTATTACCACCTCGATCTTTAAGAATTGTCTATAGACCATTGTTGGATATACCTTTCTCACTAGGAGAGGCTTTATGATAAATGTACTTATTTTTATTATTTTTTTTTTTTAAAAGGAATACCTAGTATTAAGAAATCCATGGAAGTGCGTACAGTTAGGGAAACTCTGCTTTAGGCACTATCTAAATGTGGTAAATTTCCCCTGCAGGTTGCCACTTGGGTACTAATGAGCCACCTTTTTTTTTTTATCAGGTGATTCAATTGATCCTTACAAAGCTTTCTAGTCGTTTGAAAGAGTCTGCTTTCCAATGAATTGGAACTGGCTGAATTAATTGGAGTGACCTAGCTATCTTGAATCAGTTTCTGTGATCATTTAGGGAACTTATTGTGGAAATAAGGGAAGAGTTTTATTAACAAAGACAAAGAGTATTTATATGTTTTCCTTAATAGACTCCAGGACCCACTGACTACCCTCAGAACAAAAACTTTTTGTTAGAGAGCAGTGTCGCCATCTACTGTTTTATTTACAAACCAAATAATAAGACCTATTTTCTACAACAAAACTGAGTAGCACAGCTTCAAAACATTCTTCAGTTTTTCATTACCAATTTTGGTAAAAGAAAAAACTCCTTCTCTCCGGTTATATGTCATTCCAAAACCTAATGATTTTACTTAGCAAATCTTCATGGACATGTACAATATCATTTAACAGAGTAAAACGTCCATCAAAACATCTCATATTTTTCGATAAGTGGAGATTGTTTAAAGCATAAGCTACTCAAGTACTCCTAACATATTTCATCATGATTCCATTGGGGTGAACTCACATCACCTCTACTACATATAAATCTCTAATCTTATATATTATTAATAAATTTTCTTTGCAGATTCAATTTCTTTTGATCTTTCTCCATCACTTAAGTGCATTAATCAATCCAACTTGTGACTATCCTAAAGTTGCACTCATTATATTTTTATCACAGAACTTTCTGATGTTTTATTTGTTTTCCAAGTTTTATTACGAACACTATATCAAGCCAAGGAATAAAGTTCATTAAATTTATAATAGTATTATTTATTTACTAATGGATAATGATATGATTTCAAATAAATATTAACAACAGTATGGTTTTTTTCTTTCCCACATTTATAATTGAAGACAATTTTAATAACTTTAACAAAATAAGAAGAAGCAGAAATTCTTCTCATGAGTAATTAAGATTGAAGATGCCAAAGGAAAAGTCTCTTTATAATGATTGGAACTGGACATAGTATTAAAAGCAAAGAGCAACTAGAATAAGGAATTATTGAAATCAGTAAATAAAAATATTGTGGAGGCAAAATTATTATTATTAGATCAACGTCTTCAGCGGCACTAGTCGACGTTTGAAATGGGTTTGCCACTTTCAAAATTATTATCAACATTTTTATTTCCCTAGTATATTTCTTTTAAATCTATTTTTATTTATAATTCATTTAATGTTTCATTATTTTACATTTGTTTTAGTGGCAAACCCAATTGAAACCTCTTGCCATATGATCAATTAATGATAATTAACAATGACAAACTAGATGTTTTTTTTTCGTTGTAAAAACAAAACTGAATATTTCTGTTAATAATAATTATGAATGTTTTGTTATATATGTCAAGTGTAAATATTGTTGTATTGACAAATAAAGAACGTAACTAAAGAGTCATCTTTATCATTACAACAGGAACACACAGTAAAATATAAAGAAAGAAAGTTGAGATCAACTTTCTGAGCAAGTAGTCAGTGTTAAGCAAAAAGGATGAATCCAACAGATTTAACAGACCATGTTTTGTACTATATCTCGCCTGTAAATTGATTTTTAATGAAAACCTACAATGAGAAGGGGATGGTGCCAGTGGTGGGCAAGAAAGACAATTAAGAAATAGTTTCCACCGGAAATGTTTTGACCCACATTGCAGGTTTTCATCAGGGTTAAAATAAAGAGCAACAATATAGTAGATAAAATATTGGATAAACAGCAGCAATATAGTAGATATAACATTGGATAAAGAGCAACAATATAGTAGATAGAATATTGGATAAAGAGCAACAATGTAATAGATACATTAGGGGTATTCATGATGTTTTGTTAAATGTTATAACTATGGGATTGTGAGCAGCCCTATTTGAAGTCATGTTAAACGTTAAATGCATAAGAACCTCTAGCGGATTTTCTCAGCAACTTGTTGTATAAGCCTTTATGTTTATAACCTTCCTTCCAGACCCTCATGTTATTGTTTACTTCAGTTTTGATTTAAGTAATTAATTAAAACATGCCTAGAGTGAGTGAAAAGTGGAATTTGTGTGAAAGTTTAGCTTATGAGTGTCTTATTGATCTTCAAACTTGAAGGAGAGAATGAAGATGAACTAATTGACAACTGTATTGAAAGTCACAACAACTAATATGGCGGCGATCTCAACTGGTCTATTGTGTGACGTCATTCTCGATTTAACTGACCAAGTAACAGACTCTCAGCCATGTTAAATGTTATTTCGTTTTACCACGGCAAAAGAAGGCAATTTTTTTCGATTTAACACGAGTTTTTCCATTTAACACGCTTTAACATAGATCATGAATACCCCTAATATTGGATAAAGAGCAACAATGTAGTAGATACAATATTGGATAAAGAGCAACAATGTAATAGATACAATATTGGATAAAGAGCAACAATGTAGTAGATACAATATTGGATAAAAAATATATTGTATTCATTATTATGTTCCTTAGAATTCTTGATTTTTTTATAATTTTGGTTTGTTTAAATTAATGTCCTCTTTTATTTAGATATCACTTCTATAGTTACTTTGCACTACCACCTCTATAGCTATTTATTTTAGCTTTTATATCTTTATGAAGATCTGCAGTGAGAATTTTATGTTTTCGAGAACCTGGTACATTGTATTCCAAATAATTAAACTAATTAGTATCAATGACTATTCCAGCTAAAAGGCAAAATATTCAGTTTGTTGAATTAAATCTTTTTATACAACAAATATTATATATAACCAAAGGCTATCAAGTAAATTCTTTATAAATCTAACTAAATTAGATTAAAAAAAAAAAAACACTAACGGCTTAAAAATCATAAGGAGCCCTAAACAAGAAAATAAAAGGAATCAGGTTAGAATTAATGGTGCTCTCTAAGTATATTTAAACGAGGAACTGCCAATAACTATATTTTTTTATTTCAAAAGAGTTTTAGTTACAAATTAATTTTTACACTCATAAAATAAAAATTTTTAATTTCAATTACGTTTTAATTTTTATTTAATAAACCATAGAAAAAAAAATTCTAAAGTCTTTTCTTTAAGTACTAAGCTACCAAGATTCAAAAATGAATATATTTGTATGTTTCAGCTCACATACCATCTTCAGAAAATACTATTAAATGATGCATTATATTTGTCTTAAAAAATAATTATAATAGTTGAGGTTTGGTTGAATAAACTCTACTCTATAATATAATGTTCCACTTGTTATAGCTTTCCCTTAGGATGATATGAGAGTTTAAACGTTATATTTTTGTAAATATATTAATTCTGGATAATATAAAGTCTGAGGATTATTCTGCCAAATGATGCAAAAGGGCTAATGATTAGTGACACTTGACATGAACACAGACATGTTGGATGTACAACAAACTTCCCCTATGTAAATATAAAATAATATCAGAGGGTACAGCAGTGATTAATTAACCTTTGGCAAAATGTAAATCAATATTTTTTAAATGACAAAATACAAAAAATATAATATCATAGTATCGACAGAACTTGAAAACAGAAAACTTAATTGTTTATAATAGTAATGTTGAAGAAAACATATTATTCAAGCTGCAATCACAGATGATTTAAGATTACTTTAAAAATAAAATAAAATTAATAAACATTACTTTCAGCTTTGTACTGTGTAATACTAATATATAAACAAAACTCAGGTAAAAACTTCACAGCCATAATTAATAGAATTATTTGAATATAAATTTGAAAAAAACCAGTAAATCATTTAATAAATAACAAGAATTAAATTATGGTCAGTTGTGCTTTGTTTTTTTTGGAGGATTTCCTCGATTTTCATCTTCATATTTTATAGGTTTTTTGAAGAAACAAGTAAGTGACATTTGTTTCCCACCCTGTTTCCTGAAAAATAAATAATAATAATAATCCTATCATATTTAATTTATGCTTAAGCTAAATAAGGATAAAGTAAAATAAGTTACTTCGTATCTACAGGTTTGTTACAAGAAGGTAATTTATTTTTTGAGCTATTGACATCGATTGAGACCTCATGCCACTTTACAGATTCTGAAGCTTCCAAGATATTTATTGCTTCCTTCATATCAACATCTTCAGCATTCAACCAATCCTAAAAAAAAAGCTCATTTTTTCATCTTTGTAAGCAAAACCCATCAATAACAGAATCATTCATGATAATATAATAAAATATATACGGCATGTCCCCTTCCCTAATACAGTTTTCCTTATCACTCATTGGGCTCAGAGCCCAATACAACAATTTTTTACAAAATCTTCACTAATATTAGTCCGATAGATATTTAATTTTTATTTGTATTATCTAACATCCTTTACAAAAAAATCTGGAATATTTCAGGAAATATATAGATTCTGAACAATTACAAAAATTAATATACCAGCAAAAAAAAGTTTCTAAGGTTGATCCATAATTGGCAAACTAACAATAAATAGATGTGTGTCAATTAAGAGAATATATGTATGCATTGTATATTTATATATGTGTGTTTGCATAGAGTATATTCAAAGCAAGGAATCAATAAAAAAACACACCTTGATTTGCTGAGGAGTCGAAAGAATAGCTGGCATCCTGTGATGAATATGAGAAACAGCAGAAGAAGAACTCATAGTAATTATTGTACTACTTAAAATAGATACACTATCCTAAAAATAAAATATAATATTAGAACAATAACAGTAGGGAAAGAAACAAAATAGTAATATTATATTATCAATATAACAGTAGGACAAGAAACAAACTAATAATATTATGTTATCAATATAACAGTATGACAAGAAACATGCTAATAATATTATATTAGCACTATAACAGTAACAAATATTTAAAATTACATTTGTCATGTGTAATATTATTCAAATATAATATGTAATACAAAGTCTAAGAAGAATGAAGATCGATATGAATTTAATTAATTAAATAAAAATTCTTTGTTAAAAAGGAGTCATTCAGCATCAAAACCAATTTCATAGCTGGAAAAAAAAGAATGACAAAATATCGATTTTTGGACGAATATAAAGGAGGATCTGAGCTTAAATAGCAGTGCCTTCAATTTTGATCTTAAAGTGTCCATAAGCTTGTGGATTTTTAAATCAAGTGAAAACACTATGGCTCTAATGGCTGAAGGAGAATCTTTGCTTATATTAAATTTTTGTTGCCATCTCAAGCTTTTCATCTATTGCCTTAAAAATAATACAGTAGAATCTTTAAACTTTAAAAGTATACATAACACATTTTTAAATAACTCAAAACAAACAAATACAAAAAAAAAAGTTCTGTTGTTCTAATTATTAAACAAATATTAATTTACTAATAATATAATAACTAAAAATTTTAGGTTACTTTATTAACTTAAGTTATTTTTTACTATTTAATTTTGTTATGTTTAAAACATATTTCAGATGGAAAGAGAATACTCTTAATTTAGGAAACTCATTGGTTCTATTGGACTAAATATAAAATATAAGTCAAAAACCAAGGAATATAAAATCAATTGAAATAAAAGATCATTAAAAAATGTAAATAGATATTGTAAAAAAAAAAAAATTAACTATTTTCTTTATATACTAATAATAAATAATGTCCATTTGATTCAGGTAGCCAAAATAATTTTACTTTTTTTGATTCATAAGAAGAAAATAAACCAGCCAGATATGTGAGCGATGGTCCAACCCAACCTTGAGATTTCGACCATTTACCATTATTCCAATGAGATTCATTCTCTGCTTTCAACTGAAAATTTAAAAACTGTATAAATAAACTTCTAAAATAATTTATAATTAAAAGAAACTAATAATAATTAAAATATACAAAGTTCTAAAATACCGTAAAATAACTCAACAGCCTACAATTTAACAACACAGGTATTACCAGGGCAGAAAACACAATATCATATGAACACAAACAAAATGTAGCACATCTCACATCAACAGTATATTGTCTTTTTATACTGTTGACTGGAGATGGTACATCTTTCCTACTCTCCAGGATATCTGGACATATTCAGAAAGAAAATTTTGTGCCAGTATGTGTTTTTAAGCACCTTCCAATTTTTCTTAAGTCAATTTTAAATAATTAAAGGGTTAATCATTAATTTCCATTTCATATGCTTCAAAATGGACAGGGGCTATATAGTGCCTACAATATTTAATTATAAATTTTCTGTAGACATGAGTCGTTGAGAAACCAAGCGATTCAAGTTTGATACTATGACAATTTTGCTTGAAGAGTAGATTTGGTTCAGACACAGTCAGATATCAAAATAAAAATCTTATACACACTCTTTTTACAGGATAATCGCTAAATGCAATTATCCAAAAAAAGAGAATTAATTAATTTATATTGAGTCCTGCAAAACTATTATTATAATTGGATTCTTTTCCAAAGGCCTTTTGTGTGTTTACCAGTTACCAATTAAACACCTTTATATTTATATATCTTTATTGTTATAATTGAAAATATATATCATAAGGGGTGATATTGGGTAATATAACAGTATATAATCTATATCGAGGAACAAAACATTTATTAAAATTGCCATAAAATGATTAAATGATTGAAATGATCCAGATAATTGGTTTGCCATAAAATATTGTTTACATTATGAATTGTTACCTAATGTATCTGATTTGGATGATTCATGTCGTGGGGTGTAGTAACGAGGGTGTTGTCGTAGCCGTGTGTGTTGTAGCCATGTATGTTGTAGTTGTGTGTGTTGTCGTAGCCGTAGAGTTCCATTTCTGAAAAGCCCTCAAGCTACCCTCGCTCAGTCTTCTTACATCTGTGTTCGTCTCTTTCTCTGTTTGTCTTCCCTGATCGCTGTACTTCTGACCCCACTTGTTCAGAAAAGGGGCGTCGCCAATCCTATTTCTCATATTACATATGTTACAAGTTATAAGTTACAATGCCCACTAGGTGAGTGTCTCTCCTAGGCTCTGAGAGGGCTGGGAACCCACTGCCGATCACACGGTCTTTTGGCATGTGCTACCCATTAACCAGTTGGAAGGAACTCTAGTTCCCAAAGGTGTCAAAAGCTCTAGTACACAAGACCAGAGTGGTCCCCTTTGTTTGTTGAGAAGTATCACTTCCTGGAAGACAGGTATCGGTGCAGATATGGCAAAATTATTTAACAACATTTATCATATTGTTGTTGTCGGAAGGTTAAAATCTCCATATATATAGCAGCTCTAGAGTATCTCTAATAGTGATTACAGAAACTTAAAGGTGGATTTTATTAATTAGATATGGTCAAATCAATCTTTTGTAATTAACATGATTTACTTAGGTCGAAAGATAACTGGTTGACCATCCACATAATAAAGGACAAGATGATCTGAGTGGCAGTTCAATATGGATCTAAAAGTAGTAAAAAAAATTATATTTAATGATAGCCAATGTTCCAAACCGTATTTCTGGTCTTCACTTCAACAATTGATAAATATTTTTTTATTATTTTGGGATCCTTTTAGACAGCTAAATGGACCATTTTATCCTTTATTTTATTGCTCTGCTGTAGTTTTTTTAACCAGTCAATTTTTACCCAGTAGCTAAATAATTGAAAATTTTTTAACATTATTACAGTGACAGACAACAAGGAAAAAGAAAATTTGTATGATTTGGAAAGGTTTTAAGTAAAGAGGAGACATTTAAAAAGCATAAATTAATAAATTAAAATGTAGCAAATCATAATGTAAATAAGAAAATGAGTAAATAAAAAGTACCCCATGAGATTGAGTTGTGTAAATAAAACATGGTTGCTTGTGTTTTCCAACAGTAGTTTTCCATTCATAATAACCTTCACATAATATGACACACCTTTTACCAGTTGCTAAAGGGGCACTATAAAGTCGAGACTCTTTAACAGTTTCGATTCGGCAGTTATGAGTAGTGTAAGAACTACTTTTGTAGTCACCCTAATGTTGAAAAAGAAAATTTATAGTTATAAAGAATGTTTTTTAAACAATAAATAAGTACAGATATTAATTAGATAAGCAGAAATTTGTAAATAACTAATTTAAGTTAACTATGAGTAAAATATCTGAAAACTTACCATAGTCCAAGGCGGAATCATTCCCCAAACCATAGGCTTGATCACAGGGCATTTCACAACAGCATCCCATACCAAAACAGGCACTGATTCGCTAGGAGAAAGATTGGTTGAAGGAAGGAATTTCAATGTATCTGAGTAAATAAAATTTGGTTTCTTGTACTCATCATTAATTTCATCGTAATAGCTAGATGCTTCTTCATATTTAGGAGCACATAAAGCGCTAAAATATTAGAAAAATGGTTTCACTTACTGCTCTAGAATACATCAGTACCAAATCGTATAAATAACATTGAAATTAGCATTGATGGTATTTAATCTAGTGTAAAATTAGAACAATATACAAATTATCACTGAATAAACATATTTATAATACATAAAGTTACTTAGTAATACACAACTGATAACAGCCTAATGTTTCGAACATGATTTCTGAATTAATAATATATAAATCAAAAATATTTGAGGCACTGAGTTAAATACTAAGGTAACCAACAAAATGAAAATTTTTATAACATTGAAATGCTTATTAATCACAATGTTTTACCTTCAACCAGTTGTTACGATAATTTACTGCCAACTTTGTTCATAAAAAAAAAATTTTTTTTTTAATTCTTTAAAAATTGGCGAGATCATATTTAAAAATTAAGATATGTCAAAAACTACATTTCACAAATACTGTCAGACACCATGTTTCACAAGTGAGTATTTGTGAATGAAATATGATTTAATTTAACTATGATAATCTATACTGAACACAAGTGAAAATGAAATCCCAAAAAATTAAAACATAGGAATGTATCTTCTCTCCAGACAAAATTTGAGTGAAATATGATTTAGTTTAACTAAGATATTCTATACTGAACAAAAGTGAAAATGAAATCCCAAAAAATTTATCTAAAACAAAGGAATGTATCTTCTATCCAGATAAAACATGATCTTGAAAATTCAGACTACAGAACCGCTTTTCTGCTTAAGTATGTATTTTATTTTTCATTTTGTGGTGGATCTATCCCTAAGAAGTGATTACATTGTAACAAGTAGAGTAACTTTAGGAGTCACCAGCAGGACTATGGTAGAGAAAGTAATCTCAGTTGAAACTACTACCTTTGAGATACCTTGAGAACATTATTTTTTTTATACTGTGCTACTATCATAAAAATAAAGTGATCTGTCTTCTATAAAAAACATTTCAACAATGACAGAGTAGCTAAAATAACACTTAAAAAACAATATAACTAACTTGAGTTTTCAATTAAATATCTAGCTTTCTGTCCATTTTAACTTATTTTGATGTTTGTTTTAAGTTGGCCATTTTAATTAACAGAAAAAAATAAGAACTCAATTACACACTTACTCAATAACCTTCAGTTTCATGTATTAAAGAAAACAAAACCTGGTCTAAGGATCTTTTGACAGTATTTAAAAGACTATCACAACATATAATCACAGAAACATGTTGACAGTAACGCTATCGATCATGTAGCATCTCAAACAAGATTCCAATTCACACAAAACATTTAAATATACACAATATGTAATGAATTCTAAATGTATGCAGGATTATTTTCCAGATTTGTCAAACTTAGGCAGTAGTTTTACCTTTGAATAGCATTTTGATTAACTTCAATATCTGAACGTCATGTTTTTCTCAGCGCATCCAGTAAATTGAAACACTAAATTGACTCGTTATAAGTTCCATTTAAATTAATTTAACATTTATAAGACAAAATTATGTATTTAAAAATTGACATTGATGTTTTCTTAACTCTATTTAATAATGTCCGAATTACAACTAGCACAGTGAAACATATATTTTGCCCAATATTTTGGCTTTAAGAAAATATGACAACTTTAGATAAATATAACATTTAAAAACAATTTATGGGAGGTTGACGAATAAATCGTGCATTTCTAGTATAGTCTATATATCAAAGACATGATATCGCATTGACATAATGTTCCATAAAATAAAACTCAATCTTTACCAACAAACTCTTCCACACATTTCTATAGTAATAATAAAAACTTGTAAAAATCAGAATGACAATGAAAACAAACTTGAATTAGACAGAGATAGAATCTATTACGATTCTCTATACCTATCGATTTATAAAAAGTTCTAATCGAACAAAAGAAAAGAAATTTTATCGGAAGATACATATCACTGGAACTGCCAAAAATATCTTTTTAATAAGGAAATGATTTATTAAAAAACACAACACAGAAAAGTATATTGCAACAGTTACTTAATGATTTAATACTTCAATAATCGATTCTATCATCGAATTTGTATAGTATATCATCAACTTGATTATTGTAGTTCGATTATTTCATTGATGTAAACAATATGTTGATATTAACGTTATTTTAATAAAATGTAACATTTAATCCATCTCAGTAAGCATTGGTCGACAACCCGTTTTGTTTATCGCAGGACACAATTTAGTGATAAGATTAAGCCTTAGAGAAGGGTAATGAGTAGAGAAATAGGTTGAGCATTTCTGTTCTGAGCCCTGGAAGACTGTCGTGTAAGATTGCTAATGGCTACCCGATATGACTGGCGCTCGAGAAAGATAACCTCCTAGCTCCTTGCCTCTTGACAGCAATCAGTCTTAGACCGTCCTATTGTAAGTATACACTATCTTACTAAATATAAACATCTTTGATAATCAACCGACATTACTTTCAGCTCAGCTCTATACTAAGTGTTGTTGATTAACCGGCTAGATTGATAAGAAAATTACTACATTTCTAAATCAATCTATTATTGCGTCTTTATTTTACTTAAACATAATCCTAGGTGTTGGAGTATTTGAAAACTACTTATTAATTCATCTGGTGAGTCGCCTTATTAATAAATCATAATTATTTGAAAAAGTATCAATATTACAGATACCTTTAAATAATGTATTCAGGGTACTGTAATTTATTAAAAACATTGTTTAATTATTTTTTTAAGTTTTATTTGAGAAGTTATGACTACCGTTACTTCCTTCCCCCACTTCATATTCATTGCTTCAGGATTATTTTTTTTTCCGCATTTACTCCGATTGAAATGGCATCTCGACTTATCACCGGATTCTCACCCCTTTCTGTAACTGATTTAGCCAGGTGTATTTCTTATTATATTTAATAAAAATACTAGTCCACATCTACTTATACTAAGAGTTAACTATTATTCTGCACTCATGTTTTCGATAAAAAAATATATTTAAAGGTTTATTGTACCTAAATATACCTGATTATGATAATAAATAACAATACTCCGCATTAAGTTTTACAATTAATGAAAATCCGAAAACCGTACAACATTATAAGGACCAAATTCGTAAATTTATCGTGCAAAAACATTATTCGTACTGTAACTGACATTTTGTGTAATGATAAAGTTTTACTTTCTATAAGTTAATATATAATTTTCACATGATGTGTAATCCCATAATTTAGTAAAGCCTTCCAACACAAACAGCTGAATGTCATGGGCGGCTATGCAATATCCCTTACTCTGATATATCTTTATTCTTTGTAGCCAACTTTATGGAACTGATTTTTCAAATTTTTGTGAAAACGGTCGGCTTCTATTTCTGTGGCGGTCCCACGAAATGGATACTGGACCCCCTATCATGGTTAGAATAGAGGGGTACCCAGTAGATAACTTCTGCCCTCTCCCTGTATGTCATAAATGGCAAGGAAGGGGTCATAAAAAATCACAGGTGATTAGCGCACTTTGACCGGGCATTTTGTGTCCCTATTTGCACGGTCCAGTGAGATAATTCCAAAATTCTACCGGGACATCATTACTAAAAAAATGGACCATTTCTTCTTTGTCGATAGTACTTGATTTTGCTCATTTGTGACTCGTATTATTGGATTTTTTCAATACTGAACATTTAGCTAAACACTATGAGCCTCTATCAATAGGCTACTGGGGTAGACCCCCACACCTTCCACTCCACCATTTTTGTAAATTGCAAATCGTCATGTTCCTTAAAATCAATGTACTCAGAAAAAAAAGTGGTGGTGATAAACTAAAATGGCTTCCAAACATGGTGGATCCAGAAGTTGGTCTGGTTACTCCTTCGGTTACCGTCGCTCACTTACGAAAGGACATCTGGTATATTTGTATAGAGGATGCAGTTCGATAAATTTGTTGTTTTCCGTTTAATGGTCATGGCCTATTTTTAGGTCTACTGCCAGAGACTATCTAGAGCCATTTGCATCCGGTTCGTCGCCGGGAGTATAGAAGTTGATCAGCTCCTGAATGCGGTGTCATTTGCGAAAAGGGACGCTTGGTATGTCTTTAATAATGTCCTTTATAAATATTAGGAACAGTACGGGGAAAAGCACTCCTACCTGCAGCTTGCCGCTTTCGGATCTCCTTGTCGGGCTACTTGTATTGACTCCTGCTTCCGATTTTTGTGATTATAATTGATCCACATGAGGGCTTTTCTGATGAAACCCAGTTTGGCAGCTTTTAGGATTAACCCTTCTTTTAATATCTTATCGAATGCCTTTTCTAGGTTACCCCAGGAAAAAATGATGTGCTTCTGTTTTTGGAAACCGTCCTATATTTCTTGATTTAGGCAACTTGATCTTCAGTCGAGCGCAAGCCTATCTTTTTGGTAACTATGACGTCATTTTTTTCAGTTAGTCAGATGAACCTTTGTCTATACAGCAGCTTCTCTATGCAAAAGTCATGAAGGGTGAAGAGACGCTGTTTTGTTATTCATGTCAAGTTCTCATTTTATTAATTAGTTGCTAGATAAACAAATGTTTTTCTTATTTAAAACCTTATGGAGAGTTTTTGTTATTTACAATAATTGTGAATTATTTAAGGGCAGATATTTTCATGAGCTTAGTTTGTACAATTGGCAGGGAATGATATGAAATTACTTGTTGTTACTTAACGACTTTTAGAAGCTACTGGTCTCAAAAACCAATTCTGCTGAGTCAGCTTAACCTTTTCTTCTTTATATTACATATTTGATTTCTGCACTTAATCTCTTCTAGCTCTGTCTGTTCACTCTCTATAAAAAGTTTTCTTACAAGAGAAAAACTGAAGTAGGGCTCCTTTATGCAGGGCATTCTATGTATGCCTTTCCCATGTACAATATTATTATCATGCTTCATTGACCTTACTCCTCCTAAGTATGCCCTTCCCATGTACAATATTATCATGTTTCATTGACCTTACTCCTCCTAAGTATGCCCTTCCCATGTACAATATTATTATCATGCTTCATTGACCTTACTCCTCCTAAGTATGCCCTTCCCATGTACAATATTATTATCATGTTTCATTGACCTTACTCCTCCTAAGTATGCCCTTCCCTTGTACAATATTATTATCATGCTTCATTGACCTTACTCCTCCTAAGTATGCCCTTCCCATGTACAATATTATCATGTTTCATTGACCTTACTCCTCCTCCTAAGTATGCCCTTCCCATGTACAATATTATTATCATGTTTCATTGACCTTACTCCTAAGTATGCCCGTCCCTTGTACAATATTATCATGCTTCATTGACCTTACTCCTCCTAAGTATGCCCTTCCCATGTACAATATTATTATCATGTTTCATTGACCTTACTCCTCCTCCTAACTTTTTCTAAATGCCGGCACCTGATCATACTTAACAAATGAATTACCAATGAAGCTTATTGGATCAGGCAGACAATAATGTGCTCCAAAATTCGCGTGCTCTAATATTTCAGATTTATCTTGACTTGTGGGACGGACCAGAAATAGCTTAATAGAATAGCAATAACGCTATTTCGACTATGATGAGGTCTAAGAGTAATATTTTACTAGAATTTTCGCAGTTTGAATTAGAATCTCAAATGTTCTAACTTTTCGAATTTTCAAATCAGGGAGGGGAAGGAAATGAGGGGACCCCTCTTACAGATGCTTAAAGAGAAACCAAGAACTCTGAATCAACTTTTACCTATCCCGTGGGACCGGCTTATTTTTCCTATCCCCTGGGACAAGCTTATTTTTTCTATTCCGTGGGACAGGCTCATACAGGCCCCTGTCGACAATGGAACCTAACTACTAGATACTCTATTTATATTTTTAATTTTATGTAGCAACTTTTATTATTAGAACTTTTATGAAGCGTTTTGCTTTGTTAGAAAAAGATCATTTCAATTGACAAATATTTTTCACAAATATCTTACCCTAGAAAAGAAAATCAGGAAAATGTAATATTATGACGGCAAAATTATTATAAGCTACGATTGCTCTAAATACATAACTTGGTGAAGCTACGATTGATCTAAATACATAACTTGGTGAAGCTACGATTGCTCTAAATACATAACTTGGTGAAGCTACGATTGATCTAAATACATAGCTTGGTGAAGCTACGATTGCTCTAAATACATAACTTGGTGAAGCTACGATTGGTCTAAATACATAGCTTGGTGAAGCTACGATTGCTCTAAATACATAACTCGGTGAAGCTACGATTGATCTAAATACATAGCTTGGTGAAGCTACGATTGCTCTAAATTCATAATTCAATTCGATATTTGATATTCTTATCAATATCGATATCTTGTTTAAATAGACCTGAAAATTTTAAAATGAAATATCGATATTTGGATTCGATAATTAATATCCTTTATTATTCTATCGAAATATCGATATTTTGTCTAAAAAGACTGTGAATATTCTTTGTCAAATTTAAAAATCAAACATCGATATTTGTTATATTCCGATATTTTTTCATCGAAATATCGATATTTTGTAAAAGAAACAAGGAATTTTATTCGAAATTTTAAAATAAAAATTAGATATTTTGTTTTAATAATTTAATATTAATTTCGATATTAAAAGTGGTTGTTAATGTCGATATGGAAGATTAGCAACAAAATTCCGATATTATCCACTTTTAATATCGAAATAAATATTAAATTATTAAAACAGAATATATAATTTTTATTTTGAAATTTTCAATAAAATTCATTGTTTCTTTTACAAGAATGTCTTTGTTTCTTTTTCTTCAATATCGATATTAATAAGAATGTCAAATATCGTTATGGATATTAAACTACCGAAACAAAATATCGATACTTGAAGGAGTTTGTGGGGGGTGCGGTCAGCAAAGAACAATATAAATAAACAAAACCATATTTATTTATTTTATGCCGACGTTTCGACCTGAGTTTCAGGTCTTCATCAGGGGTTGTGTCGCAGAGGAGGGAAAGATTAGTACTAATCTTTCACAATGTCTAATATCGAAATGAATATTAAATTATTGAAACAATATATGGAAATTTCGTTTTGAAATATTATATAAAATATTTTAAATTTTATATCACAAAATATCGATATTTCGACAAAATAATATCTGAATATTGTTGCTAATCTTCAATATCGATATTAATATGAATGCAAAATGTCGAATCGAATATAATTAATGTAAATCATTTTGAAATAAATATTGAAAGGATGCCAAATATCGAAATTGATGTTAAATATCAAAATGGACATTAAACTAAAAATCAAATGTTGATATTTCTTTTTAAACATTCCCAGTCTTTTTAAACAAAATCTCGATAAAATAATATCGGAATATTGTTCCTTATCTTCCATATTGATATTAATAACAATGTCAAATATTGAAATCGATATTAAATTTCTGAAACCAAATATCGATATTTCTAAAATACTGGGAATGTTTACAGTCTTTTTAAACAAAATATCGATATTTACATAAAATAATATCAGAATATTCTTCATGATTTTCGATATCGATGTTAATAAGAATGTCAAATATTGAATTGGATATGAAATTATCAAAATAAAATATCGAAACACCATTTTATGCTTTTCATAAAATTTACTGGATATTAAATATCGAAGTGGAATGTATAGAAATCAGATATTGATATTTCATTTTAAAATTTCCTACTCTTTTTAAACTAAATATCTATTTGTCGGTTACATAATATCGTAATATCTTCGCTAATCTTTGATATGAGATATTGATAAGAATGTCAGATATCGAATCGAACATGAAATTATCAAAATCAAATATCGAAATACAATTTTGATTCTTTTCATAAAATTTACTAGTCTTTATAAATACAATATCAATATTTCGATAATGTTATTGTTAATATGAGAATATTGTTTCTAATATTCAATTTCGAATGTCAAATATGGAAGTGGATATTAAATTACTAAAACAAAATATCGATATTTCCATAAAACAAGAACGAAATTATCGAATAAAAACGAATATGAAATTATCAAAATAAAATATAAAAATACTATTTATGCGTTTCATAAAATTTACTAGTCTTTTTAATAAAATATCGAAATTTCAATTTGATATTTTTAGTAATGTTTTATATTCCTTTAACAAAATTACGATATTTTGACAAAATAATATTAGAATATATTTGCTAATCTTTGATACAAATAATAAAAACAATGTAAAATATCGATATTTCATTTTTAAATTCTACCTAAAATATTTTAGGCTTTTTAAACAAAGTATGAATATTTCGATAAAATAATATCGGAGCCTTGTTGCTCTTCTTGGATAACGATATTAATATGAATGTCTAATATCAAAATGAATATGAAAGTATCAATGGATATTAAATTTCGAAATGAATGTTATGAAATGGATGTTAAATATCGAAATGAATATTAAATTATTTTCACAAAATATCCAAATTTTGATAAAATAATATGGATACTAAATATCGAAATGGATGTTAAAATAATTTCGAAATATTGTTTTGTCTTGCCTTATCTTCGATATTGATATTAATAACAACGTCTAATATCAAAATGAAAATTAAATCATTGAAAAATTATATTGAAATTTGTTTTAAAATTTTACATAAAATATCCTTGTATCTTCGATGTTGGTATTAATAACAATGCTAAATATTGAAATGGATATTAAATTATTGAAACAAAATATCGATATTTCATTTTAAACTTGTCTAGTCTTTTTAAATAAAATATCGATATTTTGATAAAATAATATTATCGATAACAAATATCACTGTTTGATTTTTAAATTTGACACAGAATATTCTTAGTCTTTTTAGACTGAACATCGTTATTTCGATAGAATAATATCGGAATATTGTTGCTAATTATCAATATCCATATAAATAACAATACCAAAGATCGAATGGATGTTAAATTATCGAAACAATACATTTAAGTGCATATTATCAATATGTCTTTTATTTACATCCATTTTTTCAGGTGTGACTTTTTATAAACCGATATTCCGTAATATCGAAGGAAAATATACATATTCCGATATTATCGGTTACTGAATATCGATATCAAAATATCGATATTTCGATATTGATATCCCATCCCTATCACATGCTTGAATTAATTTCATACATTTAGGAGGGTCTTGAATGTTAATTGTCTGGTTGTTTACCCTACTAATCAAACTGGTACACCGTCTCTTGAATGTTAATTGACTGGTTGTTTACCCTGCTACAAACTGGTACACCGCCTCTTGTTCTAACCCTACACGAATGAGGCTTTCATGTCTTGCTTATTTTGAACTCGGTTAATGGCATTCTGTCTAACATCCGTCTACCCTAGTCTCACTTTAAAATTAAATTTTATACCCAATATTTTTCATTATTTTTTTTTACTTTTGGCAAACTCCGTTTTTATGGACAATCCACTGTGCGCCGGTTCATAAATTAAAAAAAATGCAGTGGTAGTTATTATTAGATTCTAATTCCTGACTACAGATAGGTAAATACAACGTTAGTAATAATTAATTGCCTTTTCCTTATTACAAATATTGTCAAAGAGGAAAATAATGTTTTGATTGCAATATTTAATCTATTGTAAACATTATCTGTTTGCCACTCCCGCTTGAGATGATGTACGCATTACTGAGCTACGTCAGTGTTACGATTTATCACTGATTCTGGAATAAAGGGAAAATACTAGGAACAAATTTTTAGCCAAAGTATCATCTCAAAAAATAAAAGGAATGAAGAATGTTCTTATGTTAGATTGTAGATAAAAGAATGTTCTTATGTTAGATCGTAGATAGAAGAATGCTCTTAGGTTAGATCGTAGCTAAAAGAATGTTCTTATGTTAGATTGTAGATAAAAGAATGTTCTTATGTTAGATCGTAGATAGAAGAATGCTCTTAGGTTAGATCGTAGCTAAAAGAATGTTCTTAGGTTAGATCGTAGCTAAAACCACTTATGGAGTGGTTTTATCCACTTATGCAATTTTAACTGGAATATAAAATTTACAAATAGAATTTTTATCTGAGATTTTTAATCCTATTATTTTGACCGAAAAAATGACACAACCGATCTATCAAGACATGATAGAATGACCTTAAAAATGACACGACCAATCTATCAAGACATGATAGAATGACCTTTAAAATGACACGACCGATCTATCAAGACATGATAGAATGACCTTAAAAAATCATTTAATGTATATTTACTGTGCAATATTTGATTTTAAGATCTAACTTGATCAGATTGGCGATAATTAGTCATAATTAAATTTAAAAAAAGGATCTTAACTATATCAAGCCAACACAACGCTAATTTAAAATATAATATTTGCTATTTTTCCTTTTTACCTCGGCTTGTATGAAAGAATTTAGAGCCAAAGTGTTGAGTGATTAAATTTCTGTTATGTTAATTTTTTGAAATTTCCTATTAATTTTTTTTCTAACACTAAAGATAAAAATAGTTAGCTTTCAGCTCAGAACTAAATTCAGTAAAAGAGTAATAAAGTTAAGAAGTAGTTGGATCTAAAGTGTAATAAAGTTAAGAAGTAGTTGGATCTAAATTGTAATAAAGTTAAGAAGTAGTTGGATCTAAATTGTAACAAAGTTAAGAAGTAGTTGGATCTAAAGAGTAATAAAGTTAAGAAGTAGTTGGATCTAAAGAGTAATAAAGTTAAGAAGTAGTTGGATCTAAAACTGTTGGAACAGCTGGAGGTACAGCAATTGCCATGAGAATCAAAGAGTTCATCACAAGTAGAACTACATAATCACACATTCTAATACAATTGATTCATGATGTCTATTATTAAGAAATGTTTCTCGAGATGGTTTATAACCAAGATAATTATGATGATGTAGAGAGCCTTGGAAACCATTTTATTGTAGAGAGCCTTGGAAACCATTTTATTGTAGAGAGCCTTGGAAACCATTTTATTGTAGAGAGCCTTGGAAAACATTTTATTGTAGAGAGCCTTGGAAACCATTTTATTGTAGAGAGCCTTGGAAACCATTTTATTGTAGAGAGCCTTGGAAACCATTTTATTGTAGAGAGCCTTGGAAACCATTTTATTGTAGAGAGCCTTGGAAACCATTTTATTGTAGTGGGACTTAGACTACTTAGATCCTTGTTTGAGAATTTAACATATAATATTCAATATGATTAAAATTTTATTTTTAGAGTGTTGTTACTTCTGTGAAATGTTGCGGTGTGTCTTACTAATTACCTCAATTCACTCTACCTAGACTTGATGAAACTATCTTCTAATCGGACAATTAAATCATTGTTTAAATACTTTTATCATTTGAACAAATTATACAATTACACTATCTTTATTTTCCTATTTATAGTATAGGAGTGTTATAACAAACTGAATATTAAGTGAGAAATTAGCAATGATAAGAAAAATTAAATATTGAATTTTTGTTTATGTTGAAACACTACATGTGTTTTTTTTTTCATCGGCCAGCTCTTCGAAATTTATAAATGTCGGATGGTACAGGACATTCACTTATGTGCTACCTCCATCGAAACCCGCATTGGCGAGTGGCAAGGAAGAAGGGAAATAAAGTAAAAATATAGTCAGAATCAATAACTTGGCTTATGTTGACTAAGTGAAGATAATTAGTTGGTCAAATGATTATTAACTAATTTCCTCCACTAAATATGTTAGAATTGTAAAGCTTGTTCCAACAATTCAAAACTATCACCAAACTGGCGGTACCAAACTGTGGGAAAAAGAATTTGGAATGGTACTGTCACATGCGCAGTACATTCGAAAGTTTTGAATTTGTTCCAACAAAGCTATAATATTAATTATAACTGGAAACTGGATTTTCGTGCAACAGCAATCTTTTATGCCCTTTCTTTAAATTCCGCCTACAAAATGTAGTGAAAATACATTCATATAACACAATGTGATTGAGGAATAACAGGTGGTGATTAAGTGAAGAAGATAAATATGTAAAAATGCATTTATTAGTGCCAACGTTTCGGCCAGAATTGTAGACCTTCATCAGGAATAAGAACAAAAAACAAGATAACAACTAAAATGTTTAAAATGGAATACAGAATAGCTTGACACTTAAGAAGATAATTGATAATACAGGTACACAAGTAATATTGGAGTAAATTTATATCATATTACAAGAATATTGAAACTATATGGGAATATAGTAATATTAAAATTATTGTGTGAAAGAAGAAAAAAAATCAAATAAAAATAAAGGTAAAGATATGAAAATAAACTAAGTAAATACATACACAAATTGGAAATTATTTCAAATTGAAATAATATAAAAAAAAAATGAAGAAAAACTTATATGTAATTAATTGAATATGTAGGTAGAATAAAAAAATTAAAGTAGTAAATATAGAGTTATATAGTAGATATAGAGTAATGAGTAGTATTAATATAATATTAGTAATTAGATGTAGTGTGCATAACTTAATAAATTGGCTGAATGAGAAAGAGAGGGTAAAGATACTAAGAAAAATAATAAAATATAAGAAACATACCGTTTGTGGTCAGGCTCAACTCCCGCAAGAGGGAAACACTTAAATGTTAGAGGATTCCGTTAACATAAATGCTTGTAGACAACGTTTGAACTAAAGTATAAATTAAACTAATTGTAATAACAATTAAGATCTAAGTGAAACTTAACCTTAAAAAAATAGTTTAATAAAGATTAATGGAACATGAACTGAACAATGATTTAAAGGGTATCACTTGTGAAACAAATGTGAGAAAATGTTTCTGATAACAAATTAATGGAAATCAGAAGTGACGTCACCCCTCGCCTATTGTCAACTAGAAGTCTTCGCAGAGAGGAGGTTATTTTGACGCGCCTTCGAATTGGTCATACGCGCCAGATCCAGGGTTATCTTATGACCTGCGATCCTCCACTTATATGCCATACTTGCGGAACAGGACTTACTGTTAAACACATTTTGACTGAATGCCGAGCATATAACTCCCTCAAATCTTTATACGATATACCATCGAATCTCCATTCCATCTTGAAGGATAACAAACAAACCGTGGATAAACCTTTTGAGCTTTTCCATCATTCCAAGCTTTACCATAAAATTTTTACCACAGGTTTCTATGTTCCAATAGTTTCACACTTCAATATAATCGTAGCAATCGAGCATATAACTCCCCCAAATATTTATACGATATACCAGCAGAATTTATACGATCTCGGAGAAAGTTTTTAAGCAGGAAAATTGCGGGAGGAAATAAGAATACTTCTGTTGCGTGATGCGGTTGATGCTCGATTCCATTATCCCATTCTTTCCCGTTGACATCATTATTTTAAAAAAATATAGATGACCTTCTCTTCGTCCTGGATTTCAATAAAATCCCTGATATTTTATCTCATTTTATTTCTTACCACGCCTAAATTTAACTGTTTCTTTACTCTACTGAAATTGAAACTAATAACTGTCTTCCTTTCCTTGACTTCATCATAACAAACCCAACAACACTATACCCCCTGACTGGTACACCAAACCAACTTATTCAGGCAGACGTTTAAATTACTAATCCCAAAATCCTTACCATCAAAAAATGTATGTAGCCAAAAACCTAATCCACCGTTATCCACTTATTGATGAATGGTAGATTGCAGTATTTGACGCCACTACATAAATTCCCATAAAATGAAAAATAACACACACGTACAGGGATCAACATATATAGAATTTGTAAATTAAATTTTTGATCAATCCAAACTCTCGCTTAACCAAATTATCTTAAAACAAGTGGTTTTGAATAAATTTATAACTTCAGAAAATTGTTAGAACTATAGAAATCCACACATCCGTTCAGGGATTTAAGAGGTAAAGCTATTGTAGCACCATCTAGTTTTGATCTTTGGGTAAAGCGGTATTGATTGGCGTAGCAAGCTGCCACACCTAGTTTTGATCTTTGGGTAAAGCGGTATTGATTGGCGTAGCCAGCTGCCATACCTAGTTTTGATCTTGGGGTAAAGCGGTATTGATTGGCGTAGCCAGCTACCACACCTAGGTTTGATCTTGGGGTAAAGCGGTATTGATTGGCGTAGCCAGCTGCCACACCTAGTTTTGATCTTGGGGTAAAGCGGTATTGATTGGCGTAGCCAGCTGCCACACCTGGTTTTGATCTTGGGGTAAAGCGGTATTGATTGGGGTAGCCAGCTGCCACACCTATTTTTGATCTTGGGGTAAAGCGGTATTGATTGGCGTAGCCAGCTGCCACACCTAGTTTTGATCTTGGGGTAAAGCGGTATTGATTGGCGTAGCCAGCTGTCACCTAGTTTTGATCTTGGGGTAAAGCGATATTGATAATATTGGAAAATTATTATTCTCACTTTTCTTTTACCCTACCCCATTTCTAAATAGTCGGATGATCGTCTCTCCTAAGAAAATCCAATCACTGGTTTACAAGGTATAAGTAGTAAAAGCAGATAAAAAGGGAAAATATTTACTCTGATTTTCCTTCTTTTTATGTATAGATATTTGGCTTAATATTATACTACGTGTCTTAATTTTAAAAATTTCTTTTAATAGATAATTTTACGCTGAACAAAATTAAATAGCTATTTTAAATTTTTGTTCAAAAGTAAAAAATATAGCGTTTTAAGTGGTGATTTTTAATCTTACATCAAATAAATCAGAGTTTTTTCATGAGAATGATTTATTATCTTTAATTAATTAAATAAAAATTTGATCAAATTTTACTCAAAGAAAAGTAATTGCTTGGATATAAGGTTATAATGGTGGGGCGTAAAGGTAAGGACTATTCTCTTGCCAAGGGCCTTCATTACAATTTTAAATGCTGGTTATAGTTTAACTGGTTATAGTTTAACTGGTTATAGTTTAACTGGTTATAGTTTAACTGGTTATAGTTTAACTGGTTATAGTTTAACTGGTTATAGTTTGACTGGTTGTAGTTTGACGAGGGGCCGCAGGATAGGCAGGGTTCGGCACAGAGCTGGTCAGCTGTCTCCCAAATTATGTATTTTAAACATTCTTATTATTATTCCATTCCTTTTTGACACAACCATTTATTTCCATGATTAATTTTGAAATTAGGTTGCACGGATTTTTATTCTCTAAAATGAGTGTGGAATATCGTTTGTTATCATATTCATTAGTCAATTTATCTTCAATGAATTATTATTTATATTTATCCCCAAAACCAAGAAAATGAATAATTATTTTAGCCATTATAATTTTTTGGACTATCTGCTATATAGACTGTATGCTCTATCTGCTGTATAGACTATATGCTCTATCTGCTGTATAGACTATATGCTCTATTAATTTATCTAAAACAGAAAGATATATTTTTTTTTTTTTAAACTATAAATTAACCTTAATTGAATATTCTTTTCGAAACACCAGAAATTTAGTTTTTTATTTCAAAGTTTATTTAATGTTTGCTTTTTATTTTGCTATATATAAACTTAATATTAGATTTTAAAAAATTTATATCCTATTCCCCATCCACGATCCTTTTTCCCGAAATTGTACTTCTCAACTGTTCAGTCATGACTAATATCTTGAATTCCTGTCACATCAATGCACAATCCCTTATCGCACACTACGATGAATTTCAGAAATATTTTCTTTACAATTTTTATCAAATTATAGCAGTATCTGAAACCTGGCTAAAACCTTTTATCCCTTCCTCCCAGATTTCCCTACCAAATTACTCGTAGACAGACCTGATCGCATTGGAGGTGGTGTCGGATTATGTATCCTTGAAAGTCTTAAGGCCAAAATTCTAATACAGTTTCCTTCTTATGACTTTGTTCAAATGGAATACTTGTTTATTGAAATTTCCTCCATTACCTCTCCTCTATTATTTGCCGTAGTTTACCGCCCTCCTCGTGTTCCATCCAACAACTTCTTTGAATCCTCCCTCGTCAACCTGGTTTCCCACTACACCAATATTATTGTCGCCGGATATTTTAACGTGAATATGCTCTCACAATCTCCTGAAAACATTTCCTAACTGAGCTGCTGTTTTCCCTTAACCTTCATCTTGTTCCTTATTCCCCTACCCACCACACCCAATTTTCTGACACCCGGTTTGACCTTTACATCTATGACTCCCCCATCAAAATCCTGTCTTCTTCTCAACATCCCGTTCCATTTCTCTTCACATGATCTGATCCAAATTACATACGACCTACCCGTGAAATCCTTCACCTCCAAAATAGTATCATACTGCAATTTAGACCTTATCACTAATGAATCCCTGTAGCCTGAACTTAATTCTCTCCAATGGGACATCATATATTCCTATTACTCCATTGACCCTATGGTAACCACCCTGACCTCAAACCTATAATCCATATTAGATATCCATGCTCCTTTGAAAACCAGAACCATACGCCGTCCCACTGCACCTTGGCTGGCCCCCTAAATAAAGGAAATGATGAAAAGAAGAGATGCAACGAGGCGCAAATACTGTCGGACCCGTTTACCTGCCGATTACACCTCTTTCAAGATCCTCCAGAATCCGCAGTCCGACTTGCTAAAGCCTCCTACTTTCATAATGCCCTTTCCAATGCTCCTGATTCCAAATCCAAATGGAAAATACTTTGTAACCTATCCATACCAGAATCCAATAATCTCTGTTCCTTCCATGTAACTCCAGATGACCTCAATGACCATTTCTTATTCTATGGTCATAATTCCTCTATTTCCGATATTCAACATCACAATTTCAATCCTGAAGACTTCTTTTTCTCACATCTGTCCTACGATAATTATTTTCCGCTGTCCTAAAATCCCACACTAATGATTATGGTCCTGATATTATTCCAGTAAAACTAATAAAATCCAGCCTCCCTGTCGTTATTCCCGTTCTTTACCACATCTACAACTTTTCATTGCAAAACTCCATATTCACATCTTCCTAGAAAACTGCCCTTGCCCGACCGTTGAAGAAAATTTCCAACCCCACCTCACTGCACGACTTCCATCCTATTTATCTTTTATCTAACCTTTTCAAACCGGTAAAACGCCTTGTCCAAAATCAACTCTCCAACTTCCTAGATGAACGTTCCCTTGTCCCCCAATCTAGCTATTCTACGCAATCCGCTCTCCTTAAAATAACGCATGACCTCCAAAACTCCATTGAACACCAAAACCTCACTATCCTCATCCTTCTAGACATTTCCAAAGCGTTTGACACTGTTGACCGTAACATCCTCTTTACTAAATTTCGTAATCTTTCTCTATCCAACAGTGTTCCACATCTCTGTGGAAATCCTTTCTCTCAAATCGTTCCCAGTATGTAGTCGTCCCAGGTCAACCTCCATCTAAGACCCTCACCCTTTCCTGTGGTGTTCCTCAAGGCTCCTCTTTATCTCCTACTCTGTTTGCTATTTGCATTAATGACCTTCCCCTCCAGATCCATCACTCCCAATACCACATCTATGCAGATGATTTCCAAATATATCTGTCCTTCCCGCCTTCTGACCTATTACCAGCCACAGAGAAACTTCAAGAAGATTTTGATGGGATTTGTGAATGGGCGAGAGCTAACAAGTTGAAGCTAATTGCGGAGAAGACGAAGGCAATTTTAATAGGCTCCAATCATCTTCTTAAAACTGTTCCTAATATTCCAACTATGTTCCTACATGATATTCCCATCAAATTTTACCTCACCATTAAAAACCTGGGAATAACCTTTGATCACACTTTCCTGGAAAGGGCATGTATCCAATATCTCCGGCCGTACCCTTTCAACTTTAAAACGTTTAAATTACTTCCGCCACCTATTTCCATTTGAGACTCGTAGGCTCCTAGTCACTTCGCTAATATTTCCTCATTTTGATTATTGCTGTACAGTATATGGGGGAGTCTCTGGGGATTTCGAGGCGAAATTAAAACGTTTGATAAATTGCTGTGTACGATTCATCTTCGGGATGCTTAGGGACGCCCCTGCTTCCCGTTTTTATGCAGAGTTAAATAAGGAGTGTCTTTATCCTTCCTACCGTCGTAAGTATTTCCTGGCATCCTTCATCTTCCAAGTCATCCAATCACGCCGTCCTTCATACATCTGCAAGCTCCTTCAATTCAAATCCTCTTTTCGTTCCCGCAATACCCGTTCCCATTCTTCAGATTTATACACAAGGGCAATATTTTTATTGTTCAACTGATAAAATTGAGAAAGTAACCTATAATTATTTTTTATAATAACTGTTTATATTTTTTGTTTTAGTATCTCTGAGGCTCCTCAGCCCTCATTTATTGATTTCTCTGTAATATTCTAAAGGGACTCGTCCCAGAATAAATAAAATATTATTATTATTATCTGCTGTATTGACTATATGCTCTATCTGCTGTATAGACTATATGCTCTATCTGCTGTATAGACTATATGCTCTATCTGCTGTATTGACTATATGCTCTATAGAGTGTATATTCAAAAAACTTGCTACAATTAAAAAAATCGGTTCTACATTGATAGTCAGTCAACTATCAGTGCTAGTCAAATTAGCAGACTACTGCAATTGTTGCTTGCAATTGCTTTTTCCTTTCGATAAAGATTAAAATTTTAAAAACTTAATTTTAAAATAGGTGTGCTGTAAGTTCGCGGTGTCAGCTTCACATTTACTATCGTACTATCAGATACTACTAATTGCTGTCGTACTATCAGGCATTACTATTTGCTATCGTACTATCAGGTACTACTATTTCCTGTCGTGCTATTAGATACTACTATCTGTTGTACTATCAGGTACTACTATTTGCTGTCGTACTACTAATTGCTGTCGCATATCAGGTATTAATATTTGATGTCGTACCATCAGATACTACTTATTGCTGTTGTACTATCACCTACTATTATTTGCTGCCGTACTATCAGGTAATACTATTTTCTTTCGTACTATCAGGTACTACTATTTTCTTTCGTACTATCAGGTACTACT
>NW_027114174.1:705186-735162 GCF_000696795.3 Halyomorpha halys
ATAAATATAATATACCCTAATCTTACAGCCAAGTCAATAATAAATATATTTAGAAATATAATATACCCCAATCTTACAGCCAAGTCAATAATAAATATATTTAGAAATATAATATACCCTAATCAATCCAAATTTAAAAGAACACTTGCCAGAAAATTGATAACAAAAAAAATGTTTTTAGATTTGTATACCTTACTGATGTCAAAATTGATGAAAGATGACAAAGTTTTGAATAGAAAATGGGGGATGACTTACCAGTATTTATATTTAAATAAACTGAATCCACATATATTTGTTTTAGAAAACGGGAATTTCTTTGCCCTTGATGTTGGTGGTACAAACTTTAGGATTTTGCTTGTTGAGCTGAAGAATGGTCAGATCGTGAGGGAAGAGGTTAGCAGCTACGATGTCCCCGATGAGCTGAGAGTTGGTTCAGGGATTGATCTTTTTGATTTTTTTGCGAAGAAATTAGCAGATTTTGCAAAACAAAATGGAGTTACTAAAGAAAGAATTCCACTAGGTATGGCTTCCTTTTTCTGATATACTTGAGTAACAATGTACTGTAATGTGGTTAATTATTAAGAAAGTAATTGATGATCACTGATTACTGGTAACAGATGATTCATTAATTGATCAATATTGAGGTGTAAATAGTTGACTGTTGATTAATAGAAGCAGATGGTTGGGGATGAGCTGAATAGAAATCACACAAATAATCAAAACCTATTTATTTGTGCCTACATTTTGACCTGAATTACAGGCTATCATCAAGGCTGAAAAAAGAAAACAAGATAACAACTTTAAATCAGAGATAAAAAAAAAATATAGAGAACATAATAATTAACAAGCTTGGAAATATATATAACAATAAATTAAGTAGTACTAATAGAAGATAAAATATAATAGAGGTCAGGATTATACAATAAAGGTTGTTATCTCGTTTCGTTTTTTTGGCCTTGATGAAAGCCTGCAATTCAGGTCAAAATGTCGGCACAAATAAATAAGTTTGGTTTATTTGTGTGATTTTTACTCAGCTCATCCCCAACCACCTTCTCCTTACATTAAATGATTAATTTAACATTTTATTATTAACAGAGAATTGATTAATTTAAGTAGTTAGCTGAATGGTTTAGTATTACTTGAAAGATTAAGTGTTAGCTGAATGGTTTAGTGTTAGCTGAAAGGTTTAGTGATAGCTGAAAGGTTTTAACTGTTAAGTAAATCATAAAGTACATCCTCAGAATGGACTGGAGGTCAGTATTTTGCTCTGCCTGTGGTGAATGAATTATTTTTTGAAAATCAGGCACTTTTAGAAGAACAAAGATATCAAATTAGGGTGTGAGAAATTTTTGTCTTGAAACAGAGGACTATAGAATGAGGACCCGATTCAACTTCACCATAGGTAGAAAGTAGTTGTTTTGAAGAAATATAATGTTAATGTGCTGGTTTATGGTCAATACATTGGTTTATTGTTAACTTGTTGGTTTATTGTTAATGTGTAGGTTTATTGTTAATTTATTGGTTTATTGTCAATGTGTTGGTTCATTGTGAATGGGCTGGTTTATTGTTAATACGTTAGTTTATTATTTATAGTTCTTAATGTGTTGGCTTTTAAGAGAACTTATTTCATGCCTAAAGACCGTTGTAATGACTTAGTATTTTTATTGTTTTAATGTAACTTTTGTGCTTGTCTAGTCATTTATCACATCTTTTCAATATTTTTACAGCATAAAAATTAATAATAATCAAGTATTTCTTTCGTTATAATTAAAATAATTTTTCATTGATGATTACTTCCTTTCAAAAATTGTATTAGACTTAATTATGTGAAAACTCCTCATTTTTTTACCCAATTGCATTCTAATCATAACCTTTTATTACACCAATTTAGAAAAATGTCTCTACTATTAATTTTTAATTCTATCTGACATTGATTTCTATGTTTAATTTTTTTTTTTATTTCGTTAGGTTTCACATTTTCCTTTCCAACTATACAAACTGCTCTTGATTCATCCTGCCTTCAGACGTGGATTGGCCTTTACAATGCTTCTGGTGTGGTTGGTCAGGATGTGGTGAAAATGTTGAATGAAGCAATCAAGAAAGTTTCAGATCTTGATGTTCCTGTTGTTGCTGTGCTTAATGATACAGCTGGTAAATAACTAAGAACAAAATGCTATAACTCCTACAACATTGACTTTTTATAGAGAGCATGTCGTCATTTTAATTTAATTTTTATTTCCAAAATAATTATTTTCAAATTTTTTATTATTGGTTCTTACAAACAGGGTTGTTGCTTAACTCCTGACTGGGGACAAATTAATTTTTTCTCATGAATCCATTTTATCATTGACCAGAAAAATAGATAAAAGGCTAATGAAAAACTGTTTTTACCCTTATATGACTGACCATGAAAACCTTCGTTATTTTGGAAGAAGATGATAGTTGACTGGATGAAGTAGATTGAAGGAAGATAGGCCTATAGGTGGCGGTCAATAAAGGTATCAAAAACTATTTATTGTCAACCAACGTTTCGCCCCACTTAGTAGGGCCTTATCAGCCCAGACGAAGCCCTACAAAGTGGGGCGAAATGTTGGTTAACAATAAATAGTTTTTTGTTACTATTTTGGTACCTTTGTTGACCGTCACCCAGACTATCTTCCTCCAATCTTTTTTATTTTGTTTATTTTAAACAATAAAACAACTGACTAACTTGCAAAGTTTGGAACTAAATTAGATATAAATGCAGTTATGGTGTAGGCTAGGTCAGAATGCACTATAGATGTAAATATGACCTGATATACACAAAAATATATCTTATACTTATATACTATTTTCACCAGTAGGATAAAAGAGATATGTATCGGATATAAACCTACATTACTTGTAGGATCATTTCTACTGTGAGTTTTCTGCTGTGTAAACTTTATCTAGGACTGTCTGTAGCTCAGGTGATTGAGGCTGTGGCGTCACCCGCAGTTCTCAAATTGCTAAGAATTGCAGTCAGTGCCGGTTCGAATCCAGCCTAGGGGATGAAATTTTTTCATTTCATAGCGGTCACACGAAATGAAAAACTTCATATCCCACTATGGTTAGTAATAGGTTGGTCACCTCTAGATAGCCCCCTGTACGTCAGAAAGGGGTCATAAATAAAAAAGAACTAAACCCTACCCAAACTTGTTGACAGTCCGTTGCAAAAATGACCATTACAATTCCTACTCGATTACAAACTCGAGACAATTCCAGTTTCACAAGTCTTAATAATTGTTTAGTTTATGACAAATTATAAAAATATTTTATAAAGGATAAAGGATCTCAAATGGTGAGAACCTCGTAACAGTATGTACAGAATGATTATATGCTGCTATAGCCTTAGGCATTGCTATATTCAGTTCTAATACCTTGTCGATCTGATATAAGCGAAGATGGTCACTCAAAGTGCCATGAAGCCACTCTATGCTTCCTCTGCTCTTGGGTATCCTGGTATGGAGATGCCATGTTACGTCCAGGTCCTTCATTTCTATTCGAATAGTGGCATTGTCAAATTCTCTGCCTGAATCTGATGAGATACACCCTGGAACTCCATAGAATTGGAACCATAATTGGAGAGCTGCCAACACTGCTTCCGACGACTTGTCCTGTACATGGTGCGCCATTGCCGCCTTACTGAAGAGGTAAGTTATGGTGATCCATTTAAATCCTCTCCATATGAAAGTGTCGACCTGTAGATCGTTGAGTGGTGCACCTGCGGTAGGTATCTCCCTTTTGGTGGGTGTCTGTCATACTTAGTGCGTAGACAAACTTTGCAGTTTCCTACAACTTCTGTGATAGTCTTCTTCATCCCCCACCAAAAGAACCTTCTCTTTAATGCTTGCAGGGTCTCCGAGATTCTGTGGTGATTTGTTTTGCCCTGATGATATGCTACAGTCACCTCTCTCTGGCGTTCGTCCTCCCGAAGGATTTCCACCATCAGCTTGGATCTGGCGAATGCCCTGTCTATACCTATGTGTTCATTACGCCATAGCCGCTTGATCTTCTCCCAAATGGTTTCTTTCCCAACGTACAGGTGACACTTTTTTCCAGGCTTCGAAGCATTGTTCAACATTCTACAGATCTGGTCAATCTTCACGCCTGGTTGTGACCAAATCGTCATGATATTGCTCCTCCCATACTTACTGCACTCAACTTTGAGCAATCCAGTGGTCCTCAACTTCCATAGAATCTGCTGCCTCTTGTCGTTTATTATGTCCCCCAGTTCCTCAATATCTACTGGTGTTCCTTCCTCCGAGCTCTCGCTAGACGAAGATTCCTCCCCCACGTTTTGTCCATCTTCCTCTATCAGCATCCATTTTCGTAGAAACTGTCTCACTCCTGACAGTTCCCCGTTGTCTTCTTCCGAGGCGTTCACAGTTATGGCTCGAGATAACCAATCAGCTACCACATTTTCTTTGCCTGATTTATTGTGATCTCCATTTTGTACTGTCCCAGCTTTCAAGTCCAGAGTGCTGAATACCATAGCTCCGCTCAGCCTGTCCAAAATGTCTTCAAATCTGGGGATCGGATACTTTTCATCTACGGTATTCTTGTTCAGCTTCCTGTAATCTATTACCACCCTATACTTTTCGGTAGTTTCATCAGGCACGCTCTTCTTTTTCACTGCCCAGAACGGACTATTGTACGACGATGTACTGTCAATAATTATTCCCTGGTGTTTTAAACTTTAAAGTTCTTCCCGGATATGGTGATGTAGCACCTGAGGGTATTTCCTCTTTCACGTATATCACTTTGTCTTGTTTTAGTGAGATCTTATGGACTGTCGTCCCGAGCTTGTCCCCTTCTTTAAAAAAGATATCTTCATATTCCCTCCTAAGGCTTTGTCTCCAGTCCTTGGCCTGATTGATTGCTCCAACCCGAGTGCCCGCATTCTTCCGCTGAAAATGACATTTGTAGATTTTTCCTCCTAAATTAATCTTCCATTTTCCCCTGCTATTCCTAACCCAAGCTCCCACCTTCCCTTTGTCACATCCCACAATTACTTTGTATTCCTTAGGCATACTTCCTGGTACATATGCCAGCAAGTTTTCCCTACTAAATCCCCACCATGTCAACCCTGTCTCGACCTCCCCCTCTACTTCACAGGGACCACCCAGGGTGATTAATTTACATTTAGATTCCCGAATCTGGTGTCTCCTCTCTCCACTACACAGCTTTTCTAGGGCTTCTCAGCACATGATGGTATTGGAACTGCTGGTGTTCACCAGGCATGATACTCCTCCTATCCCTTTTATAGGCAGACCACCGCTCTTCTCCCTCACGTTATAATTAAGCAGTGTGCAGTCACCCCTCTGCTGACATTCCCTTCAAATGTCTAGCATCTTGCTCTCTCCGGCCCTCGCCTCCATCCTCCTTTGTTTCCTTGTTACCATCCTTCTGTTTCCACTCTATTCCCTTGACTAAGTCGGTTCCATGGTTCTTCAGCTTCTTCTTCAGTCTCCAATGTTCCCGATGTTTTCGTCGATTCACCAGATGATCTACTTCAACCTCCTGTTGCTTCTCTGTATACGTTGAGCGTTGATCTCCATTGGTTCACCCTGATCCAAATCTCTTCTTTGGTACAAGTATGGATACTGTTTGGCTATGTGCCCCTCATTACTACATTCAAAACACCTTGTATGTGGACAGTGGGCCACTAATTGTCCCACTTTCCCACAAACATGGCATTTTCTGTCCTCACAGCACCCGCTGCTTCTTGGTTTTATCTGCCTCCTTTCGGTGATAGCTACTCTTTCCTTTCCACTATGATGGTATTCATTTATTCTCCATGGAACTGGATTAGTCCTCGACGATTATAAGCAACTCTCGTCCATCCGCTTTCTTCTATTTCCATACGGGACCCTTCCTCTCTGGCGCTGACACCAAGTAGTTCCTGCCCACACTCTACGAATGAGCATTCTCTCGGCATTCCCTCCTTCTTCCCCAGCTCCTTTGCCAACTGAATCTTTAATACATTGGATAGGAATTGCATTCGACCCTGTACCTGGATTGTCTCCATCATTATATCTCACTGAGTTTATCGCTGATTCTGTTGTAACGTGCTAGCAGATCCATGGCATAATGCCCATTAGAATGTCTCGGTTTCATCTCCCTAATCATCATAAATATGTCCTCTTCTGGGATCTAACGTCCTCCTCCAAATGCCTTCTTTAGTCTCGCCTTGATCACGGTTTTTCCTCATTCCCTTGAATTTAATTGAGGATACTTCTTTTCACCCTGCAGACAACTGCTGCCCTTAGAGCCTCAGCATATTCACTATTGAACAGGTGTTCGGCTCTCTTCGCTTCAATTTGGCTTATTAGTTTATCACTCCCTTTTAAAAAGGGATTTAATTCTCTGGTCTCTTCTGTGGATTTTTCTAAGTCTGACACCACCTTCCTCAGGTCCTGGGTGGTTGCTGTACGAACCTTAATCCATTCTAGTGTCGTGGCATGAGCTTGCGCTAAAGAGACTTCCGGTAATGGCTCCAACTCCGGGTTGACTGCAGCTACAGGTTGGCTGTCTGCTGCTAGAGGTTGGTGAACTTCTGACCTTCAATGTTTAGAACTGCTGCTCTCACTATTCCGTTACCTGTCATAGAACAAACAAAAAGAAAAAAAAAATTTTATTTCAGACTAAAATTTGTTCTGGTATTCAAAGTTTCGGCACCACTTAAGTATCGGCGAAAGCAAAATCTCAAAAAAGGGAAGAAGGAATAAGATCTGACACGCTTGAAGTGCTGTAAAATATTGGCTTTATTGGATTCTGTACATCTCTTTAAATACATTCGTTGAGCTGATCTCAGTCAGCTGACATAGAAGTAACAGCTGACTCAGACTGTAACTTATATATATCTTATTTTTATGATTTAAGGTGTTTTAGTTAGAGGAACCGTTATTGATAGTGATACTGCGATTTCTTTAATATTGGGTACTGGAAGTAATGCTGCCTATTTTGAAAAAACTAATAGTTTACCCAATTGGAAAGGTGAAGAAAAAGAGGTATTTATATTTTTTATATTAACCCATTGAATCAGTTCTATTTTAAAATATTATAACATATTTTTATATTAATCCTTTGAATTATTATCCTTATTAAAACTTACACCCTATTTTCTAGGTAATTTTAAATGTCGAATGGGGGCCTTTCTGTGACAAAGGACGTGTTGACATTATCAAAACTAAGTATGATCATTTGGTCGATAAAGAATCACTACACCCTGATGTTTTTTCGTGAGTTTGACTTTTGAAAACATTGAAATAACATTTCTGTCTTAATGATTGATAGTTTTATGGTTTTTTACATTTAGGTTTGAAAAGTTAGTTGGGGGTGAGTTCTTTGGGAAGCTTGTAAGGGTCATTCTCATGGACCTTGCTGACCAAGGGCTCATTTTTGAAGGTCGAGTCCATCAAAATCTAGAAAATAATGAAAGTTTCCAATCTGCTTATATATCTCAAATTGAAGAGTAAGTTACCTTTTTATTTTTTTCACTCAGACCTGTTAACTGTTTCCAGACTTTTAATTAGGAAAATACTTTGAATATGCAATTATACAGAGTGTTCTAATATAGGCAAATACTTCAACTATGCAATTATACAGAATGTTTAGAAAGGATAAGTGCCATTTAAAAATTAAACATATTAATTTATACAATATTTTTCAGTTAGGTTTTTATTTATATTAGGTAGTGTGAAAATTCCTTTTTGATTTCAATATAACATATCTACATAACATACAATATATTTAATTTCTTTATTACATATCTAAATATCATACACTCTATCCAATTTTATCACCATTCCTCTGTCTTCAGGATCAACCATCTGAAATAATTCATATCAGTAGCTTTTTTTATTCTTAACATTTCACTAGTTACATAGTCCTTTTGCTTATTTTTATCCATTTTAAAATATTAAAATTTAACATTTTTATTGGAAGATCACTGATTGACCGTGTGTATTATTAATAAATGGAATATGGTCCGGGTGCAGTAAAAAAAAACAACTCAACTAGAGACAACTTTTTTAATGAGCCAACGTTTCGCCCCACATTGCAGAGCTAAAAAAGATACAAACACAACATAAAGAAAATGGAAAATTACAAGGGTATAAAATGAAACAAAAAAAAAAAAAGGTATGTGAACAATAAATGAAAACAGAAATAGTAACAAATAAAAAGAAGAGAGAGAAATACTTTATTTATCTATGCTGCCTAAATACATCAGGTTGCTATCTCACACAGCATACTTATCAATCTGTAATCGGACATATATAAATTACACATACTTGGTGTAATCAGAAAAAAAAGAGATACAATAATAATATATAATAAACAATTTTTTTCCCCCTACAGTCAATTCAATTTTGGTCTGTACAACAAATACAAATGTTTCAATTCATTCCTATTTTTCCTTCTCATTACTGCTCCTCCAATTTCACCCTTTCACAATTTTTTAATTCACCCGATCAACAAATTCGCTCTCCAGAATTCACCCTCCTAGATCCTCTTCAGTGACCTGCTAAACCAATTCACTATTAGACGGTAATGTGAGATTAGACCATCATTCATAGTCACAGCAGTAGATCAGTTTACCAAAAACAAACAAATAGATACATTTTACGAGAATAAGACTAACATATAGATTAAAAAGAAAATATAATAAAAAAACGGTTATAGGAAACACTTGAATGTGTTTGTGTGAATGTGTGAAAAAGAAAGTACAAACTTAGAAATGAAAAGGGGGATAAATAGGGGGATATAAGAATAAAATCAAGAAAAAAGGAAAAAATGAACGAGACAGAATTCATACCTATTTTGACAGAAGTCAAAGTCAGAGTGAACCGTTTGTATTGTGAGGAGTGGGGATGGCAGTTAAGTTCGTTACATTTGAAAATAATTTTAAAATAAACAGTGTAGAAAAATATTAAAATGAGGTAAACAATAAATGATAATCTACATAATAGAGGGGGAGAAGAAATGTATAACAATAAAAATAAAAAAAGTACATGGATAGAAAACAAATAAGAAATAAAGTAAAAAAAAAAATTGGGATACAATATATATAAATGATACAGAAAGACAATATACCAAATGAATAGAGATACAGAGGTGTGTAAATTATGTAATAGAGAAATTAATAATGAAGTAAAGTTTTTGCTACTGTCCGCAACCATAAAAGACATCTCAGAGTTCATTCGCTTAAAAATCTTAATAAATAAGTTATTTTCCTCGGAGACCTTTGGTTTTTGACATATTTATTCTTTTAAATACCCTTTCTGGACATCCTATATTTTGTGTAATATTACATTCAAGTTGTTTAGATTCATATAATCTTTATCGGAATCTAAGGGCTTTTGATCTATTGCATTTAAGCCAATAAAGTAAAGGAGCAGTTAAAACTTAAGTTTTTCAAATAGCATTATTTTTTATAAAAATTGTTGCATATCGTTTTTCAATTTTAAACAACATAACTATAAAGTAGCAACAGTAAAATAATTCTATTTCATAATTATAATTGTATTATTAATAATTATTAGTTAAGGCACTAAAGGAAAAAAGATGAAAACTTTTTGTGCATAACTATTAATTCTGACATAATCAAATCTTTTTAATTTTTTTATTTTAAACCAGAAAAAATTGTATGTATATTAGGCAAAAATGAAAGAACCATTCTTTTAATTTTTAAAAAGCAATTGAAACAAAAAAAAAATACTTCGGTATATGAAAACAATATAAAAATAATCAATATTTTCTAAAGGTTTAGGATTTAAATAGATCAATGTTTTGCATAAAGGTTTAGGATTGAAATAGACCAGATCAAAATTGTTTTAGTTTTTGCTTTTAAATAAAATGAAAAAAAAAAAATTGTTTCATTACATTTAAATGCTCCAATTCCAAAAGATATTCAATTAAACCCTATAAAAGAAATTAATTTCAAACTTTATTCAAGTTTTTTTGTTAATACGTTTCAGGGATAACCTCAAAAATTCTACCATAAACACTAAACGAATATTAGTTAATGAATTAGGAATAGATTGGTGTTCAGAAGATGATATAACTACCATAAAGTATATTTGCGAATTGGTATCGATCAGAATGGGCCTCCTATTAGCGATGGGTAAGCATTATTGTAATATAATTCTCAAAGTTTTATTTATTAATTATTCTTTTGATTGATTTGTTAAAGGCTGTTGTACCTCATATAGATGACTGTGGATATTAATCCATTAGTGCTGGAGTGTCTGTTGTAGATGATCATGGATATTAATTCATTAGTGCTGGAATGCCTGTTGTAGATGATCATGGATATTAATCCATTAGTGCTGGAATGCCTGTTGTAGATGACTGTGGATATTAATCCATTAGTGCTGGAGTGATTAATCCATTAGTGCTGGAATGCCTGTTGTAGATGACTGTGGATATTAATCCATTAGTGCTGGAGTGTCTGTTGTGCCTGATGTAGATGATCATGGATATTAATCCATTAGTGCTGGAATGCCTGTTGTAGATGACTGTGGATATTGCATGCTAATAAAATGTATTTCTAAGTATAACAAAGAAAATCTTAATGATGATTTAAGGAAAAATCTTATGAGGTCATAAGTCATGTTACATGAAAAAATTTAAATTGTCATCATAAAAAAAAATTTGCTGACCGTCCACTCCTCACTCCTCTGATGTTATGAAGAGGGGCATACAAACTTTAAGTCTGATCCTGTGGATCTGAGAATAACTAGTTTACAACAATTGTCTTAACATGAATACACAAAACAAATAAGCATGTTGTTGGGTACTAAATATTCTTGCTTTTGCTGGTTTCATCAAATTGTTCAAGACTGAAAACCATTAAGTATTCTACATTTATCATCATATGGTAACACACGACCTAATGGGTTAGTTATGTTTGTGTTTCAGTTTTGTTTTGTTTCATTTTGACCACGGCTGATCATCTCCTAGAATGATAAATCAACATCCTTCACAAAATTATTCTCCTTATTATTATATTAGATAGAGAAAGAAATACTTTATTCATTCATGCTGCTCAAATACATCGGATTGCTACATTACACAGCATACTGATCAATCCGTGACTGGACATATATAAATTACATATTTTTACATGATATAATATAATAGAAAGATAACATTTTTTTTTTTTTCACAGTTTTCTTTTACAATTAATACCAGTCTACAAACTAACTTCAAGATTTTCGATTTATTCCCTTTTTTTTTTTTCTTTCCCTTCTATTTCACAACCCCTGTTTCATTTGATCAACAAATTCGCCTATATAACAAGTATTCCCCTTTAATTTTCAATAGGTCTTTCTGAAATAATCAAAAGGATCGATAGAAAGCATATAACTATAGCTGTTGATGGATCTTTATACAAGTACCATCCTCGCTTACATGATTACATGATGGATTTCATACCAACTCTCATCGATCATAAGAATCAAGTGAGTGCTAAATGTTCAAATGCAAACTTACCCAATTATTTGACAAAAAAAAATTACATTTTTTTAATGTTCTAAATTTTTTTTTGTTACAGATTAAAATAATATTAGCTGAAGATGGAAGTGGTTTGGGAGCTGCTTGCATTGCTGCAATTGCATGTAAACAAAAGAAGAAAAGTTGATAAGTGATTTCAAGTTTTTTAAAATATAAAAAAATTATTAAAATCATTTTTAAGTGTTTCCAATATATTGTAACCTATAAAAGACAAATATATTTCCATTTTATATGATTTATTAATTGACTATAAAGCCCTGTTCTTATAAAGGTTCAGTTGTTGAAACTACAGAGTAATTTATTTTAGATCACCACTGGAACATGGTTAAATCATCATTTTCTGAAAAGCTGAGGTACTACTTTGAAAATAAATTTTGTTCCAATCTTATCAATTCAAAGACATTCATTTTTCTTACACATTCAGTGCTGTATGGGATCGATTGAGACCTTGTCTAACTTCATACTAGCGCTGAGTGTCAGAGGTAAATTTTTAAAAATTTTCAGATTTTTTTTTAGCTTTGAACCTTTGCTAAGAGTTGCAAGCGGTTTTTTATTTGTTTCAAACTTCAATAATCTCTCAAAATAAAATAAAAAATAACTAAGGGCCATTTGACCACAGTGCTACACTAAGGTCTAAAATTTGATCTCCAATGCAGCTATAAGATGTTTTGACACATACTTATGACATTGAGAGGAAAAGAAAAAATTTTCAGGGTGCTAGAAATTTTCTCTTCCAAATAAGCTGACCACAAAGTAAGTTCCCACACAAACATCACAAAAAGATCGAAGTCGTTTTCTTAAATTCTCATAAAAATATAAATATTGAAACATTTAAATAAGTGAAATGAGAAGTTATGTTGATTTAAAAATGTATATACTTATATATTTATGAGGCTAACAAACTTTTGAATTAATCAATTAATGGTCTGTTGCCACGGTATGCTAAAGTGGGAAAACAAATAATATTTCCTTAAATTAATTGATCCTCAGAGTACTGAATACATTTTAGCTAATGGCCAATTTCCATTTGACAGAACTCTGTTGTGAAAGTTATATTACAGTGGGAAGAAAGTATAACAGTGCTTGCTTACATGCTGGTAGTAAACCTAACAGTTCAATTTGGTGAGTAAGTATAAAACTGGTGATTAAATCAAAGAAACTACAACTAGAAAACGTATATTTTTAGAGTTTATTGGGATAGCGGGTAAGGGTTCAAAAGGAACCTTTGATATGGCCCAATCTGTAAATATAATGAAATAAAAGAAACGCAATGTTGAATTTTGTTAATATTGTATTTTGCTTAATTTAATATTCATAACCATCTGTGATGTAATGCATTAATAAAACATATTGACTGCAACAGTTATGTATACAAGGTGATTATAAATTCTAATAGTCCATTGTCAAGGCATCAAATGTGACAGTTAGGTGTCACAGGTAGCTGATAATATTACAACTACCAAGAGAATCCTCGTACTTCAAGAGTACTTCCAAGACAGCAGATATTAATGTCCCAGGATTGAGAGTAAAATTCCTCCTTTGAGAGGCTCCTGAATCTTCGCTTACGCTCGCAATAGATTGATGGGAAATAAAATTAGATTATTCATAATCTAACATCTTTTTAATGAAAACAAATAGAACTAATCTGGGGATGCAGCCTCACATTATTGCTATCCTTCTAGGCTATTATGAAAGAACCTAAGTTATTGCTATCCTTCTAGCCTATTATGAAAGAACCTAAGTTATTGCTATCCTTCTAGCCTATTATGAAAGAACCTAAGTTATTGCTATCCTTCTAGGCTATTATGAAAGAACCTAAGTTAATGTAACTCATTGTACAGAAATTTCTGTTATTAAGATTAGCTCCCAATCTCAGAAGTTCAAATTTAATTTTCCCTTACCTTGAACAAAAATTAAATAACCAAATGTAAGTACAGAGGTGATTCAATTGTAAAAATGTAGCTGTATATATCGGGACCTGCTCGTGCCGTACTTCAGGTACTCCGATTGTATTTTAAATTGTATTTGATTAGTGTGGAACAAAAGGTTGGTTGAAAATTGTGAGACCTTTCTGTCCAAAAACATGCATATATTTTCTTTAAATTCAAATATTAATTCCCTGGAGGGGCAGATTGTGTTCGTCTAATGAGAATTATTGTAATCTAAGAAAAAAAATTTAGGGTGGTCTCATAGATAACGGAACATACCTTTAAAAAATATTTACAAAATCATTAGATTCAACATAATCCTAGCCTTTTTCCATATTCAATTCCAATTAAATTAAAGTGTTACATTTTTAGAAATTATTTTTAACACCATATTAAATTGGAGTCTCCTTATGAAAGGAATTGAACTGAAGACAATTGTGACCTGACAAGTTTTATAAGCTGTGGATTTTAATCCAAGAGTAGTGTTACTGGAGATAAATACAGGATATGTAATATATAATTTATGCAGGATATACAATATACTACATTATTATTATTGGATACAGCTATCATAACAAGTTAAATTAATACTGTGTGATATTGTGATAGACGGCTCTTAATAAAGATTTCCATGTGTGGATGCTATGTTGTGGTGGACAAGCCTTAAGGTTTTACATGGATGGTAAATGGATAGGGTAACAGGAGGTCAAGAAGGAGATGGGTTAGGGAGTCTCCCCCACTCTGTGAGGATGAATCAGGCCAAAATGCCCTACTTACTGCTTGAGGATTCCAATGTACTCCCTATCTCTACCAATGCGTAATGCACCCTGCGGAGTCTTGCGAGCACCAGAGGTAGGGGCTCATCATGTCTGTAAAATTGACAAGGTGACAAGTCAATTTGACAGATATAACGGACCCTTCTAGACACCAAAGCCAGGTGGAGAGGGTGCTTGAGCTAAGGCAGAATGGCAGAGAGGAATGAAAATATACTCCCTTATATTGACCCACTTGGAGCACCTGGCACACCCCATTGTATGCTGGCTGCAGGAGAGTGGGTAGTACCTGCTATGCTTTTTAAGAATCCCCATTCTTGTGTGAACAAAATAAACCCAGAAAACTTTTATAAACTCTCTTATATTTTTCAGGTGAGGAGTACTCGTTCTCCTCAGGTTTTCCAGACCTCAGTGGTGATACTGGTGGAGTAGCGCCTTGATCTCAGACCTCCAGGGGAATTGATAGAGGATCGGGTAAGCACAGGAGAAGGCAGCACTCTATTAAAAAGGCTGCAGCACGATCTCCAGGTATTGGGAGTCTTCAGGGCCCATCATTCTCGGCAAACAGTGAACAGAGCTCTACAGGACCTGGATCTGATGTGAAGATAGAGCATTGAAACGTGGACTGGTCTCAGAATACCAGGAGGCTGTCATGCCCATCCGCTTTGGCTGATAGGGACTGGAGCTAGTCGGGTTCTGGACCATCCTGGAGGGCTGAAACTAGGTTAGTGTGATGGTCTCAGAACACTGACGAACAAATAAGCTGTTAACAAGGACTGAAACCTAGCAGGACCTGGACCTTCCACTGAGAAGAGATCCTCCCCAGGGACCTGTGCACCAGTGGCAATGGGGCCTAGGGGAAGTAGTCCAGGCAGACCATTCTATGCCAATGTTGATGGGTAAAGCAAAGTTGCCATCATCCCGAAAGGATATCCATCCGTTCAGCTCAGATGAGAGCAGGGTGATGAGATTCAAGGATGCTTTGGTAGCCAATCATCCGTATCATGGATGAGCAGGAACAAGGGGGTGCACACCTCGAGTTTAGTAACTTTGTTTTTCATTTTGGAGGGTGCATCATGCTTTGCGACAACCAAGCTGGTAGGGACTGGCTGCCTGGAGTGGTTAGAGGCTTCACTGTCAGTGGGGGTATTACACTCCATGCTGGTAGTGTGGACGAACTCAGGAGCACTACCAGAGTGGGAATTTTCCCTGGTGAGAGAGTAGAGAGAAATATACTTCTAAGGAGAATTGGCTACCAAAACTCCAGGATTCCTGATGTCGACGGATGGACATTGGTCAGCATAAAAGAAGAGGAAACTGGCTTTTACAGGGTTTTTAAGATCCTGGATAGCAGTTTCTGCTTTTTCAAGATTGTGCAAGGAATTTTGTGATATGCAAAGAAGAGACCTCCGCTAAGGCCTGTGAGAAGGGCTGCAGTCAGCGAGGCCATGGAGGTGGATAGTGTGTGGCTTCAACTTCTCGTGCTAACATGAGTGGAGCATTGGCCTCTTGTGCTGGTACGTATCCGGAGGACTGGCTGCGAGTGGATCTAGAGGGCTGGCTTCGAGTGGATCCGGAGGATTGGCTGCGAGTGGATCTGCTGGGATGAGTGCTGTGGGGCTCGCTGGTCCCAGGCCTTCCGCTGAGACAGGGTCCAAGGTGGCAATGCCTTACGGTCCCTGCTGGGATGGGGCCCCTCTGGCAGTCAAGAACGAATGATGGAATTGAGGCTGCTGTAAATCAACTTATATTACTGTATTGTGGCATGTGATGTTCTGCTGCAGTATATTAATGGTAAGGATATTGACATTATATTAATACTAGAACCTTACTTAGGTGAAGGCAGGATAAGGGGACTTTGCATGCCTGGGTATAGCATCATTTCTGTGCTGATGTGTGCCAGGATCTGTATCCTGTATTAGATAAAATTAAAAGATGCTGCCTCCATGGCACTTGTGTTCTAGGAATTTGGCAGCTGCAAAATTGGCCCTTAAAGAGGGTACCCATAGGGAGATAACTATTTCCCCTATGATGAGGCCATCTCGTCGGCAGAACTGAGGAATGTGATGGATGGGCTGGAAAAAAGGATGTGATGGTGGCCTCCATGGACGCCAACAACCATCATTGCCTCTGGGGGAGTATCAATATCAACCAGAGAGGTGAGTCTTTTTTAGAGTATATTTTGTGTCATAACTTAGGGGTCTTTAATAAAGGCAACAAAGCTACCTTTATCATTAGGGCAATGGCAGAAGTCATAGACATAACCATGGCCACACATCGAGTAAGCCCGATGATCAAGAGTTGGCATGTCTCAGATGAAGAGTTATGATCAGACTATCGGTTCACCAAATATGACCTGTCTATATGTGATATGAACAAGATGGTATATAGAAATCTAAAGCTAATGAATTGGGATACTTACTGCACACATCTCAGGGAAGAAGTTTAGGACTTTCCTAGAATTATTAGGAATACTTGGCAGCTTGAATTCCTTAATACTCCTTAACTGATGGAATTATGAGGTAATACACCGATCATAACACTGTATGTAGGACCAAATCCAACAGGGTAGGCTGAGAGCAGTTACAAGGAGACTTCAATACAGCCAAAAGAACAGGCTGTTGGAAAACATACAAAAGTGCACTAACTGAATACTGTAAGGAAAGCCAAAAGAGAGGCATGGAGAAGATTTTGCAATGATGTGAATGGTGCTTCCTCCTCCTTTAGAATTAATAGGATCCTATCAATGGACTTGGAAAGGGGAGTATTGGGTGCTGTCAGGGTGGAAGGGGATTTCACTGATTCTGAGGTTAGAACCATGGAGGCCCTGGTACTCACTTTCCTGGTAGTGTACTGTTGGAAGAGGATGATGTAAATCCCTGAATTGTTGGTAGCTACACCCGAAGGAAAGATACCTGGGTCAAGGCAATTATGATTGTTTATTCTGGCAAGATTGTATGGGCAAACAAATCTTTTCGCCTTTTAAATCAGCTGGTACTGATGGGGTTTTCCCGGCCCTACTACAAAAAGGTCTACTGGTGCTGATAGTCAGGCAGCCATTTATACGCTGGGAAATTATATAACCCGCTCCAAATTGGTGCGAGAGTGTAAGACTAATCTGAAATCTCTTTCCTTAGCTAACAAAGTGTGGGTTGAATGGGAACCTGGTGACACTGGCATCAAAGGCAGTGAGAGAGCGGACTGTCTCACCAGTAAGAGATCTGAGTATGGTCCCTTTGCACTGAACCCCATATGTGGTGTTATGCAAAGAGATCAAATCTATTGAACCAATTGCTGAGGGCAAGGGTGGGTTATTCTGGTGGAACACCAGAAGACAAGAGCAGTCAAAGGTGTTCCTAAAAGGCTCCTGCACAAAACAAACCAACACACTTTTTAATATGGACAAGAGTACCTTAAGATGGGTGATAGGTCTATATACAGGATACTGTTAGCTGAATAAGCATCTCTTAAAGATGAGACTGGCAGAGTCACCAATTATTAGGTTCTGCAGAAGGATGGTGAGACTGCATATCACATCATATGCAGACATGATGCACTGGCCATGATACACAATTCCTCACCTTTGGATGAGATCGTATCTTAGATCCTAAACTTTGCGAAAGGATTGATCCGTATACAATATCCACATTAACAAAGGCATCTGGCCTGTTCTGAACAGAGGAAAGGACGGGGTACATTAGGCCCTCAGCGGCTGTGGTACACTTTAGCCAATTTAAAAAAAAAAAAGAAAAAAGGCTTTCCATGAGTGGATGATGTACAATTGTGGACTGCCCCTAATAATAAATAAATTAGTGTTTTTATTCATTGATATATTTAACTAAAATAGAAATCTATATTAAAATTAAAAAATGTATTCTAATTCAACAGATTGTTATTATGTTAGAATCAGGATAAGCCTTTTATAACGTTGACCTAACTCTTAGCAAACAGTAATTAGGTGTGACAATATTTATTCTCAGATTGCCTCTTACAGGTCGGCGGGGAAATGGTTTCAAGAGACATTTAATGTCCAATGGATCATTTCCCACCAAATTATTTGTAAAAATTATAAAATTTTATAATATGATTATAATTAAATAACAAACTAGACAGGATGCATTGCCGAACTACAACATAAATTTAATTTTTTAAAAGAATTAGATATTTCCATGAACACATTTTAAGTTTAAAAGTGTTCTTCTAATAGTCATCAATGATGCTCAGAAATAATATTCCAGAGATATGTAACTAGAAACAAATGAAAAAGAAAACTGGATTTTAAAATTATTAGAATTCATTATGATTCTTGGTATTATGATTATATTCATTATGATTCAATGATCCAACTGTTATTATTCATTTTTTATTTTTGTTTATGAGATTCAGCAAGATTGATACTTTAGGAGCTTTATTTATGTTTTTATAAGTATGTGATACAAGTTTTTTTAAATTTATTTCCTTAAAAAAAAAATTTCCCCAGCAATGGATGGAAAAACATTAAACCAACATTGGCCTGATCAAATATTTAAATATTAGAGATACATTAGTGGTAAAATTAAAAATACTTTTATTTCTATAGTGCAGGGTCATAAAAAATTTTATATTGTATGAATATATCATTGCCATGGTGTGTTGATAGGTACCTCCAGGGAAGGCATATACTCCTAAAATCTGCAATGTTCTATAGCATACTATTAATACTTAATAAATTTATTTTCTCTGTTTAAAAAATGAAATTTGGAATCTATCAAATCAATATTGTAGTTTCAAAAATGTATTAAAACACTTACTTCAATAATACATGAAATATAATCAGGAAAGTTGCTAAAAAGCATGTCAACCCCCTTTCCCCAATAATTTGTAACTCCAAAACTCGAAAAACTTGTCATTTGATTACCAACTTCAAACTGCAAATATTTTACCATAAGAATTACAAAAAATTTAAAACTGATTGCTTAAGGTTACGATGTTGGGATTTTAAAGAGATATAATGTTTTTTGAATAAAAAATAAATTATTGTTGTCAATTCTTAACAGGTAATGAAAAAGTTCCAATCTAAAATAGTAGGGAAAATTTCAACTCTTCCTAAATTAGTATAAAAATTGTTCCTACTTGCTTAGTTGATACATACTTGTTGTTGTTGTCTGGGGCTTAAGGGCGTAAAACCCTGAGGTCATCAACGCCCAGTTGATACATACTTTTAGCAAGTCTTCATAATCATTTAGGAGAAATTTATCTTCCAAAAAACATTTATGACTAAAATCACAATTTCTTTTAGAAATTAGCTTTTGAAGTTTTTACCTAATCTGTTATTCATTCTATTAAAAATCAAACCTGATTACCAAACTATCGTTTTCAGAAGATATATTTCACCTAAATAATTATGGAAATATATTTCGTAATATAATTGGGAAAATTATGATATTTTAATATTTTAGCAAAATTTAAGATCTTGCCCCCTTCCATACCAGCCACAAATTGTAGCACATCCCACCTTGCTTCAATAATGACAACATATTTATATTTTTTATATAGTTTAATATGTAAAATATATATGAAGTAAATTTAAAGTTTTGGTTACTTTCTTAAATATTTTATTCATTTGTTTGTGTTTCAAGCTATTTTTAATGCCTGTTAAAATTTAATAATTTTATTTCGAGATATTATTTTTAACATGTCATTATTTTAATAATCAATAAAAATAAGGAAGAGGATGAAAGCAATAGGGGTCTTCAGTATTATTATTTTAGGAATATAATTGTTTGTTTTCTTTTTTTATTATAGAGGCAAAATCAATTAAACTTGTCAACAAAGGATTTCAAAGATGAAAAAACATAAATAGTTATCAAGTTCTTTATAAAATAAATTAAAATAGCTTATCATAAGAAAATTTATTAGGTTAATAGTTGCATTTAATCTTTGTTACCCACAATATTTCTGGAGGAAAAGGCAACCCCTCAAAAGTTATATAAGAACCCAACTGGAGAGAGAAAGTATCGTGGGGTAGCCCCTACTACAGGTCTACAGTCGTAGGGTATAACCTTGAATCAATATCCCGTTAGATTTAATCGCACAACTTTCGTCGGCACTGTCACACTTCTGTAAGTAACAACATTGTATTTTAATAGTATTATTATGGATATAAACAGGTCATTCGTACTTTGCCTTGTCAAACCCAGGCCCCATTCATATGGGTTTGGCTGTCCTTCAGGTGTGGGTTATTAGTAAAGGGTAAACAGAACAGATCTAATTCACTTTGTGTGCTTTGTAGCCCTTTCTTAAAAACGCTAAACTTGTTTACTCCGAATTTATCACTAAAATATTGAAAAGATGCATATTTCTTTTTATGGTTCCTTATAAAAAAGAAAGAGAATTAATTAATCTATTTATCTATAATATAAAATAATTCGCACTATTTCACCTCAACATCCCGTTTTTCAACCGTTTAATGACTTAAAAAAAAAATTAATTCACACCAGCAATACGTAAATAGTTTCAGATAGCCAATTATAATAATTGTATAAAATAAAATATTTGTTTGCAAAATTCTATTTAAAATATATAACACCTTTTCTCTAGAGTTTAATTAATCTCTTCATTTATTTCTAACAATAATAGGAATTTACTCTTTGGGAACAAGTAGATGATTGCTATCATGATTATTAATTCAACAACGACAACTATTATTTATTAATTGTTACCTTGTAATTATTTATAGATACGATGACATCATCGGCTTTATGCAAAACTATTGAATCGCTAAACTACAGTTTTCTAGAATGATCCAAGATTAGTTTTGGACCTTCGACCCATTTCTATACTGAGAGCAACTTTCGTAACGCCTGTCATAGTGTACGATGCCCCACTGTATGATATTTGCTGTCGTGGCAGCTACTGTCAATGCTTTGACAGTGAACCTTACCACCCTAATCAGCTGTTCGTTAATTTTTTAGAACTCCTCTAACATGTCTAGACCTGAGATACGGACCAAGGGGTAAGTGGGAGTGGGATATGTGGCTCCGGGTAGCAAAGGCTTTTTTGGAGAACTTAACTCGAAAAGGCAAATAATTAATTTTTTGAAATTATCCTTGACTATTAGCTATGTTGCACTTTCAGAAAATGAGATATAAAAGAATAAATAAATAATTCTTTGAATTTATTATGATTATAAATGTGTCAGAATAAATTTTAATAGTACAAATATTTTCCTAAAATTAGATTTTCAACAACTAATTTACTTGGCTGTTAGTAACCAATTAGGGGAAACAATGGAAAAAAGGAGACGTAGCCATAAAATTCTTATATCGTTGAAATATCCAGGTTTTTCTGGATCTGGAAAACCGGGAAAAGTCAGAGAATCTAATAAAATCCAGAAAAACTGTTACAATGGTAGTATGCAAATAAAATTCGAAAATGTGAATTATTACGTAAGGGTTTACCTATTAAATTATATATTTGTCACATTGATAAATAATAAAATATATCACAATCACTATAACAACCCTTATAAAAAGGCTGTCATGAGACGTATGAGAATTTGGCTTCCAGGATAGGGTTTATCTTGCTCTAACATAAAATTATTACCTAACCTCAACAGTTTTTTTTTTGTTTTTTTTTAATTTATGCTTCCTATTCAACAACAATATCAATTTCTTCTTTTTCTGTTATATTGGTAAACAATTACAGCACTATATATAAATTTACAGTGATCAAAAAAAGTATTCATACACTATGTTTTATTTTAATATATTTTATTTTTGTAAACCATTATTAAAGTTTTTACTGTGCAATTCTCTTTAAAAAAAATTTTTTTTCATGAAAAAAACAAGATATTAATTAAAAATGTAATTATTATATTAAAAAAACCAAGTATTTCTGGGTCAAAAAAGTATTTATACAAGTGAACATTGAGAACTTTTAAGTAATCCTCAGGTCAAAACAATCCCAGGACTGATTGTGGATTAGTAGGTTCAAAGGGTAACTGATTGGCCTCGTAGCAATACACCTACACGTAGCAATACACCTAGCCAGTTAACTGATTGTCCTCGTAGCAATACACCTACACGTAGCAATACACCTAGCCAGTTAACTGATTGTCCTCACACATAGCAATACACCTATTCCTAGCCAGTTAGGACTTCGCAGCTCCTACAATCGGTCGTAAAATATGTGTGTTGAGTTCCATCATTAAAGATATAATTGTTTTCCTATTGCAACATGGTTTCAGTTTTAGGGAAATTAGTACAATATATAATAAAAAAGTTTAAAAGTGGATCTACTAGCAATATAAAACGGTCAGGGCGGCCAAAAATGATAACTTCTAGGGAAGCCAGAAATATTGTAAGAGTAGCTGCAAAATTAGTGCCAGGGAATTAGCACAACATTTAGAAACAACGTCTGACAAATCAGTTACATCCCAAACTATAAGAAATGTGCTTCATAAGGGAGGCTATAAAGGAAGATCACCCAGGAAGAAGCTGTTTAATACTGAGAAAAAGGGGCTCAAGAGGTTGAATTTCGCTTTAAAAATACCATATATATAAGAAAACAATTAGAAAAACTATTTACAATAACCTATAGAAAATTAACAATAGACGAACAGTCCCCGTGAACCTATCTTGTACAATAGAATGAATGACCTAAAAAAAAAAAATTAATAAAACAACTATTTATAGTAGATACAAGAGTGAAACTAAAAAAAAAAAACTTAACAAAAAAAATCTATACATGATTAAAAAAGAATAACGTGAACAAATTTATACAAAAAAATTATTCTTTCTCGCAATGAGCACTTAAAAGAAATTTCCTTCAATCCATACATGTAACAACAACAACAAAATTACATTCTATTCAATCTCTATGAAGTCGTAGTAGGAATTTTCAGCTGTTCAATATGTACTCTCCTCTTTTTGGGTTCACGCAAGCTCTCAATTGTGACAGTATTATGTTCCCTAATCACTATCACCCTGAAGGGGTATTACGTATCGCTGCAGTTCCTTTCTCCTATTGGTAGATAATCTCCTGTAGACTATGGTCCCGATTTTGATGTTGCCTATTAGGTCATGCACGCTCAAATATTGTTTCTTCACTTGTTTACTCTTTTCCCTCTCGATACGAGCTTGACTCCATTCCACGATTTCTTCAGGGCTAAACTGTTATTAATTACTCCTTCTTCTCCAGTCACTGTGTCTCTATAATCTCTCTGCCGTATGTGCATTCCAAAAAGAATTTCGAAGGGCGCGAACCCCGTGACCGTATCAACGGAGTCATTGTACGCTGCAATAGCTCGTTCCATCGCGTCATCCGATTCCAATTCCTTTTCCAATTGGTACAAATGCAGATGGTCGCCGAGAGTGCTATGCAGCCTGTCGATCCCTCCTCTGCTCTTAGGATGCCCCGGAGTGTTGAGATGCCATATTACTTTTAATGCCTCCATTTCCTCCCTGATATTTGTATTATCAAATTCTCTATCCCCGTCCGACGATATTCTGTCAGGGACCCCGAACAATTCGAACCATGCACGAAGAGCCTATAACACTGCTTTCGCCGATTCATCTTTCACCTGATAAGCCATATCTATTTTACTAAATATATCCACGACTGTAATCCACTTGAATCCTTTCCAAGTGGATGTTTCTTCTTGTAAATTGCTAAGTGGTACATTTGGAGTTGGTGTTTCTTCCTGTCTGGCTTGAGGAGAACGCCTGTCATGTCGTGCGGTGGTACACTTTACAGTCCCCTGTGGTCTCTTGGATGATCCGTTTCATGTCATACCAAAAGTATCGACGCCGTAATCTGTGCAGGGTTTCATTCAATCCTCTGTGGTTCGTCTTTCCTTGGTAGTATGCCAGTGTCACTCTCGCCAATCTTCTTCCAAAAAGGTAAGGTCTAAAGTGGTCCACCGCTCACACAATCCCCAATAACTCTCGTTCCGAAGCACTGTAACGGGTTGTTTACATCGGAACCTGCTCGTGCCGTACTTCATTGTATTTTAAAATTATAATTAAATTATATGTATATATAGTTGACCGTAAAAATTGATATATAAGAAGATGGTCAGGGTTGCGGTCAAAAGTGAAACAAAAATAGTTTACAACTATTTATTTTCCAACGTTTCACCCCACTTTGCAGGGCTTCATCAGGGCTGTCCAAATGAATAAATTGAACAGCTAGTTTGCTATTTAGCTATGAATTGCTGTTCAACTTATTCATTTGGACAGCCCTGAAAAGTGGGGCGAAACGTTGGAAAATAAATAGTTGTAAACTATTTTTGTTTCACTTTTGACCGCAACCCTGACCGTCTTCTTATATATAATTAAATTAGTGTGGAACAAATGGGTGGGTGTAAAATGTGAGACCTTTTTGTCAAAAAACATGCATAGAACACTTAAGTTTAAGTGTTAATCCCTGGAGGGGCAACTATAGCTAGCTGTGATGTAATAATATTTTAATTATTTATAGACATTAGTATGATACTAGAAAAAGTTTGGGTGGTCCCATGGCTAATAGAACAGTGGCTTATCTGTGTGTGACCTCTTCGCCGCCGCGGTCACGTCTTCTTCGCTCCCCTCGTCCAGATCCAGCTATATGCGAAAATGGTGAAACCATGCATCTTCGCCTGGTGTCAGAAAAACGTGTTTCTCGATCGGTGTCCTCGACTTTGTTATGATGGTAGGGGTAGGCCAGGTTCTATTTTGCATATCACGATAGATGAGTTGGGCGGCGTCTTCGGGATCTTCCGGTGTCCGCGGCAAGGGGCATCAGAAAATGAGACCCCCGACCCCGACTTTATACAAATTAAAAAAGAACCGAAAATATCGGATTAATTAAATCCTACTGGGTTTCCGTTTCTGTCAGTCGTCTACCAACGTAGACTATTACACGTTCCCCCTTCTCGTACTCCTGGAATAGTACCATACCTAGCGCATACTCACTGGCATCCGTCGTAAGTGCAAACGGCCTCTGAAAGTCGGGAAATGCAAGAATCGGGTCCCTTTGAAGCTGATATATACACTTCCGAATCCTATTTACCATGTGTGCCGTCACAACTAGCTAGTACCCTTTTTTCAGTAAATTGTTCAAGGGTACAAGGTATTCAGCCATTTCGGGCAGAAACCATCTCTAATAATTTAACGCCCCCAACAATCTTCTGATCCCTTTTACATCCTTTGGCACGGCCATCTTCTGCAGATATTCCACTTTCTGGGCATCTGGTCGTACTCCCTCCTTTGAGATTATGTGTCCAAGAAAAGTTATTTGTGTTTGACCCTTTACCGACTTCTTCTGTGAAAGCTAGCAAAACTCCATCATCTGCTGGAATACACTCCTCAGGTATTGCACGTGTTCCACCTCGGACTTACTGAATACCAGCTGGTCATCCATATAAACTTGGCAGACGGATTCATCCAATCCCCTCAGAAACTCGTCCATGAGCCTTTGGAATGTTATACATATAGCATTTTTCAATTCGCAATTCGAGCATTTCATCCTCGTAAATTCGTAGTGGTCTCTCTAAACTAAACGCGGTCTTTTGGGTGCATTTTAATCTGGTGGTACCCCGCCTTCAGATCTAGTATGCTAAAAATTTTAACCCGCTCAATCTATCCAAAATATCCTCGAACTGGAGTATGGGGTACTTTTCATCTACCGTGTTTTCGTTTTCTTTGCGATAGTCGACCACTACTCTATATTTCTTTCCGTTTTCTACCGGAGTGCTCTTCTTTCTGACCGCCCATGATGGACTATGGACATTAGCTATCTACTATGATTCCTCCCCTCCGCGGATACGCTCCACAGATCTCTTCCTTCGTCCTGCTAGACCCCTCAGACAGTCTCCACAAGTTCCTCCTGTTACCTGTCATGAATTCATGACATTGTTTTCTTCTGCTTCAACCTCTGACGTGTCAGTATTATCACTTGTAGATCGTTCTGACCTCGGAGAAATCTTTGTCCTCCTCACACGCTGGGAATTCACCTCCATCGGTTCTACCTGGTTCGATTTGTGTCTTTGAAACATATAAGGACATTGTCTCGCTATATGGCCCTCGATTCCAAATTCGAAACAACGGATATGTGAGCACAGGGCTATCTTCCCACATCCATGACATTTGCGGTTCTCTAGCCGACTGCTGGTTCTGGGTATTGCTTGCTCTGATCTTCTGTCCCTCGTTTCCTACCTAACGCTATCTGTTGGGGCGAGGGGCGTTTCTTAAATGAAAAACCTACCCCTATTTACGTGATGAATTTTAATTTAATCTTAATTACAAAAAATAAAGACTGACTGGTTATTAAAAAAAGAAATTAACTTATGATTAACAAAAAAATAAAAAACCACTTGGAAGTAAAATTAAACTAAATTAAAGAAAAGAAAGTAAACTGTTGGGCTTTAACACTATCCTTGTACTCACTTCTTCTCGAGGGATTGGACGTGTTTCTTGGGCGTTGATATTCGATCCAGATCCACCCCGGCTCTTCTACTTCCATTACTTCTACAGGGCCTCCACCTGTTTAGCGCTTGTATCCATGAGATCATGAGCACATTCCTTAAACGAGCACTCTCTTGGAAAGTCCTCGTTCCCTAGCTCTTTTGTCAATTGAACCTTTAGTACTATGGACAGGAATTGCATCCGACCCTGTACCTGGATTGTTTCCATCATCTCGCTTAGTTTATCAGCAATTCTGTTGTAATATTATTGTTTCTTGGTCAAGAAACTTGTTGGTAGTTTTCACCTCATGCCGTCTGTAGATCTGAGATATGAAGTTGGTATATCCGGTTTTCCCACTTGGTATTTCTTTATCCTTTGGCAAAATAACATCATTTGAATGGGAAACACTTATTTTATTCGTTTTATTTATATTTAATTGCATATTTCTTGATCGCATTGCGGATACCTCGTAAGTCCGAAAAAAAAATCAATAAATTCTTCTTGACACAAATTGTTTCCACTATCTTTTTGAAGTATATTTTTGCTGACTTTCGGTATTCTTTCGATATGTAATTAACTCTTAAATTAATTAGTTTAAACTTAATTAATGAATTTTTAATTCAGTATTTTAGTTTGAGAAGAACAATTGTAATTGACAGGCAAGCTTTTTCACTGCTCAGCGTATCATTTGAAATGAACATTTCCAATTTTTACATGTTTACATGGGCAAAATTCAAATATAAGCTTGGTGAACCTTACATTTTAGTAAGATGTATTTCCAAGGTACTTCTTTCGGAAGTCAAATTTTATCGAAGTTTGGGGACAGTTGTAGTGTTACGACCGTCATTTCTGGTATCAAAACTGAAGTAGAGTTTATGTTCCTTAATTCCTGAATATGAATATTATTTTTAAGAAAAATGAAGTCAGATTCACATTTAGTATCCTTGAAAACCTCATTCGAATTTATTTTCATCTAAATATTTTACGAGCACTTTTACAAGTAAAAATATTTTACTTGCTCTCATTACCATGTCACGAAATGGGCCTTATGACAGTTCTAGCTGGACAAAATTATTTCTGTTACTATTTTCCACGTAGGAAGAAAGTAATAGAAGGGGAAGTAGGAGAAACCCTAACTTTTAGGGATTCAAAATACAATTCTGCAACAATAGGAAAAATTAAAAACAATTATTATTTTAATTTTCTACTGATTTATTGTTTGTTTTAATGTATTTATTTATTTTTGTTTTTTATCTGTTGTATTTTACGATACTAGAAGAAAATGAATAACTTGTGTTGAGCGTGAATAAAAGTGGAAGATTGCTGATTGACCGTGTGTATCAATGAATGGAATATGCTCCGGGTGCGGTCAAATAAAACTCAAATAGCAATAACTATTTTAATTGAGCCAACGTTTCGCCCCACGTTGCAAGGCTTCGTCAGGGCTGTTTTGGCAGAAGTCAAAGTCAGAGTGACCATATTCCATTTCGTGACTAAAAGTGGTGAGAAAGTTGTTTCAGTGGACATAGCTGATGAGTAATAAAAAAGAAGTTACATGCTCGCTGAAATATTGTTTAAAATACAAATACATCAGGATGAAGTTTGATTATCTTTGAAAAGCTTTTTTTCTTCTTTTTTTTAAGTAAGGCTCACAATAATACTAACGCGCACTCGGCGCCTTCGATCCTCAACAGTAGACACCATATATACTCCTTAATGGTATAGATATGGTGTATATATGGTATAGACACCATATATACTCCTTAAAATACCTTCGGGTAAAAGAAGGAAGCATTATAACATTCACATCATTTTGTAATTAATTAATTGTTTTTTTTTCCACACGTGGGTACAAAAAAAAGAAAGAAAAGTCTACCTTATATTGTTGATTAAAGGCTGAATTGTTTAAAAATAAATTGCATTATTTTTTATACATATACACACATAAACTAGATTCAAACTGCAGTTTCGATGTTTGAACCGGAATGTTTTTTTTTCTTGTTTAAATTATACTACTTCAGAGAAGAGCCGCATCATCGTTTCCCACTACAATTCCAACGATTAGTCGCAGGGTAACGGTGTTGGATATTGCAATACAGCCAACAGCGGTTTTAGATATTGCTATACAGCCAACGCTGGTGTTGGATATTGCAATACAGCCAACAGCGGAGTTGGATATTGCAATACAGCCAACAGCGGTGTTGAATATTGCTATACAGCCAACGCTGGTGTTGGATATTGCAATACAGCCAACAGCGGTGTTGGATTTTGCTATACAGCCAACGCTGGTGTTGGATATTGCTATACAGCCAACAGCGGTGTTGGATATTGCAATACAGCCAACAGCGGTGTTGGATATTGCTATACAGCCAACAGCGGTGTTGAGTGTATTTTTGGAGCAAAAAAAAACTTTACGACTTGGGTATCCGAAATAAATAAAAGGCTTATACGTTATAAAAGGCTTATCCTAATTCTAACATAATAACAATCTGTTGAATTAGAATTCATTTTTTTATTTTAATTTTTAATATTTTAGTTAAATATATCAATGAATAAAAACACTAATTTATTTATTATTAAGGGCAGTCCACAATTGTACAGCATCCACTCATGGAAAGCCTTTTTTCTTTCTTTTTTTTAAATTGGCTAAAGTGTACCACAGCCGCTGAGGGCCTAATGTACCCCGTCCTTTCCTCTGTTCAGAACAGGCCAGATGCCTTTGTTAATGTGGATATTGTATACGGATCAACCCTTTCGCAAAGTTTAGGATCTAAGATACGATCTCATCCAAAGGTGAGGAATTGTGTATCATGGCCAGTGCATCATGTCTGCATATGATGTGATATGCAGTCTCACCATCCTTCTGCAGAACCTAATAATTGGTGACTCTGCCAGTCTCATCTTTAAGAGATGCTTATTCAGCTAACAGTATCCTGTATATAGACCTATCACCCATCTTAAGGTACTCTTGTCCATATTAAAAAGTGTGTTGGTTTGTTTTGTGCAGGAGCCTTTTAGGAACACCTTTGACTGCTCTTGTCTTCTGGTGTTCCACCAGAATAACCCACCCTTGCCCTCAGCAATCGGTTCAATAGATTTGATCCGATAAATACTGCAGCATATGCGAAGACCGGAAAGCCAGAATTCTCGATTCCGATCAGGAGAATTGCTTCAAAAATTGGGATGAACCATCAGCAACAATGGATGGTGACATGATTATAAAATCATTTCAACGAAGCAAAGAGCTTCAAGGTTTAGAGTACCACTTCCGTGTCGGTGATAGAGAGTCCAGAATTCAATTAATTATTATTA
>NW_027114174.1:740433-747963 GCF_000696795.3 Halyomorpha halys
TTTGTTTTTAGCCCTGAAGAAGGCTAGAAACTCTAGCCGAAACGTTGGCACATTAAAATAAGTTAATCATACTTATTTGTGTTTTTCATTAACCGCACCCCCAACCATCTTCTTCTCATTTATCATCCACGGTCAACTATCTCTCATAATTATGTATACTTATTTATTGTAATTTTTAAAAATTTTGTAATCTTTAAAATTATTTAGGAATTTTTGAACCACTATTCCACCGCAACCTACCAGCTAATTTGAGAACTACTATGGTCATCAGGCAAATATCACAAATTGAAATGTATATTTCTTGTAAATACTTTGATTGTTCAAACTAATAACCAACTGATAATTAATATGAATATTAAGCACATTATCTTGTCAAAGTGTTCCATAATAGTCAAACGATGTTCCATTAATGGGGAAAAAAGTAGTGTTTGATGTTTATATTGTAATAATTTAAATTATTTAAAATAAAATAAAACGAAATTTTATATTTTTTAACTTGTAATTCTGATATCTAAAAGAGATAGCTTGGGTTGAAATTTAAAAAAGTTTAATATCAAATGGATAATAGAATTTTATAATACAAAAAGACTCTAAATCTCAGGGCGGGATGCTAGGCAATCAGAAACAGGCATTTACAATAATTACAATTAATTAAATTAAAATCTATTTTACACATGTATCTTTTTTTTTGTATAGCAAAAACTAACCAAGTTCACGATCTTCCTTATGATGATCCTTGGTATCTTCTTTTTTCTTATGTTGTCCTAGCGTCCAAAATGGCTTCCTCTTGACAGAAATTGATGAAGACCTCCTCATCCTGAAGACATCCTTTCTCTTGAGCGCCCCAACCACGAATGCCCGCCAAAAACCAAAACCTGTCTCCATGTTGCATGTAAACATCGATTGTCGCACAACAGTTAGGGATTTTTCCAAATGAATTACTTTCTGAATATTATTCATTTGCACTATTTCTTGATTCCTATTTTTCCTTTAATTTACTGTATTTTCAATTATGAGAGGACGAGTTAAAATAGTTTTTTTGATATTTGAATCTGCTCAACATGCCCTTGATTCAACGGATTTGTTGACTGAAGAATACGTACCGCCATCTTGGTTTTGTTTTGAATCACGAAGTTATTATAGACAATGAAAATTGGTTAGCTTGCTTTTTGGATAAACAAAACAAATGAATATTAAAATGATACATAAAATAAAACATATCAAAAACCCTTTATACATCAAAATATACTATTTACTCAAAAAGAGCATATTACAATATACTAGAATATAACTTGGCATGTTGGATTCAGTTCCTAACTAGCAGTGAATTAAGCAGAATAAAGTTGTAGTTATAGTTAGCAGATATAGATGACCCTCTCTGAATAAGATATTACGATCATCATTATGTTATCAAGAGGTAACAACCACAAAATAAAAGTCAAGCACCCAGGCCTGATTCGAACCGGCGCCACTGCAGTCACGATTTAGCCAAGGTTAAAGCCTTAGATCCAAGGCGTTATTAAGCCAAAAAGCTCTAATGATTTTTATTAAGTCTTTTTAATATTTTTAACTTTTTGCGCGTAAAATAGATCCCATAGAAAAACCAGGAAAGATATTTATGTATAAAAGAAATCTTAGTTTGTGCATAATTTAAAAAATATTTATTTTATGCTCAGCTGTATAATAGTGATTCCCTTCGAAACAAAGACAAATCAAAAAATGTTTGGAAAATCAGGTTATTAAAAGTGCATTTGGATTCAGTTCTGTTCTACATTGCTAATCCTCTCAGCTGTTGCATCAACTTGGTTATTTAAAAGTGCATTTTTATTCAGTTCTATTGTACATTGTTAATCCTCTCAGCTATCACATTAACTTCAGGAAAGCTAATTAATAAAATAGCTTTAACAATAAATCCCCTTAAAAAATGTATTGCCATGCCAAACTCTTCTGCAGTCCACAGACCTTCGGTTGGAAATAATTCCTAATGAGCACCCATGTTTTAAAAAGTATTTTGCATTGGTTCCCATGGAAAATTTGAAAAATAATTATTACTAGAACTTCAAATAACCATTACTGGAACTTCAAATAATTATTGCAGGAATTTCAAATTTAAATTTATTTAGCTGGTCAATAGAAATGGAATAATGAGACAAAAATAATTTGTTATAAAAATATAACGAAAATGAAACATTTATTAAAACAATAAATCCTTTTGTTGATTAAATTTATAAAACTTCTCTTTTATATATAAAATGAAAATAGCAATTATGACAGTAATTGTTAATATTTGTCAAATTATTCTAATTGTACATATTATAGGTTCTCAAACAACTTTTTATTGATTTTCCCCAATATTTAAGTTGTATATTGGCCATTACTATAATTTCTTATTATATTTTTTACCATTAATTATTGTTCAATATATAATTGGAATTATATTTTGTAAATGAGAATATTCTTTCAATTGACAAGCATTTTTTATTATTATTATAATTATAATTGAGACAATTGCAAGTGTAGTATTGATATTTAAATTTTACTTGTTAATCATATCATGCTTGCCGAGTCTAACCTCTGATCTCTGAGGTAGGTCTTCCGAGCTCGAGAGGAAAGGAGAGTATCTATGCTGCTCATTCCTTTCAAGTGTCATCTCCAGAAGGACCTGGGGAGAATGATGACTGTCCTCAACAGATCACTGAGAATAGTGAATCGTTTGTCACTTCGATATATGAAAGCTTTTTCCTTCTTTCTCATTGATCAAATTTTTTCAATTACTTTGGCTCCTCATACTTTTAATGACTTAAATAGAGAAGAAGAAATACAGAGGAAGGAAGCAATACAGGGAGAATAAGAAATACAGAGAGAGTATGATTTACAGGGCAACCAATACAGAAAGTGGATAATATACTGGTTAAGCAACCTTCAGATTTCAAAGTAAGGGGGATAACAAAGAGGATAATATACTGGATAAGCAACCTTATCCTATAACATACTGGATAAGCAACCTTATCCTATAACATACTTGATAAGCAACCTTATCCTATAACATACTTGATAAGCAATCTTATCCTCTAACATACTGGATAAGCAACCTTATCCTCTAACATACTGGATAATCAACCTTATCCTCTAACATACTGGATAAGCAACCTTATTCTCTAACATACTGGATAAGCAACCTTATCCTCTAACATACTGGATAAGCAACCTTATCCTATAACATACTGGATAAGGAACTTTCAGAAATCAAAGTGAGGGGAAAACAATTAAAATAGTGAGAAAGCTATATCGACCCTTAAACTGTATCCCAACATTTTGTAAACTGCCATCTAATTAAAATATCGTCAGCATTGAATTGTAACCTTCTGATTATTAACAATATGAAGTATATTCTAATAGTTTATAACAAAATACAGATTTTTTTCTATTCTATTATATTCCATAATTTAAGTAGGTTTAATAAGTGGCTGGAAATAAATTCCAGAATATTAGAGTACTTACTGTTACTCCTTTCAATGGCTGATCTCTGTTTTGGTTGTATTGTTTATGATTTTTTTAGATAATACACAAAGCTATATAACTTTATTATTATCACTCTAAGCATTTTCTTAATCTAATCCACTATCAGTTGTTTGAATATTTTATTACCTTAGCTTAAAGCAGAGTGTCATTGACAATATGTCGTCAGTTTGTCTCTTTTAGCTAAACCTTGAAGGACCAAGGTGATTAAAACCTGCCAAGACAAAAGCTTCATCTTCCACTGCTGTAAAATTGTAACAATCAGCATCTCAGGTCTTCTCCTATTTCATTAAAGTAATGTGTAATATCTCTTATGTACATAAATTTGAACAAAACAATGTATGTGTGTGTTTGTTTATTCATCAGTTGAGTATTTAAATTTTATAATGTTTAAAAGACTTTTTGAGACATGGAATAAAAATATTTAATATCACTAAAAGTAATTTTTTTATTGTTTCTCAATGCTAGGAAATGCCGGAATTAATTGACATAGAAACTGCTATAAAATCTCAGTATATTACTCAACTAAAACTTTCAGACTCTGGAAAGGAAAAGAAGGTTGGTTTAAATCATTTATTATTATTATTATATTTTTTTTTACCAAGAAAATTTAGTTAATTTAGTTCTTAACAAAATAAATATGTATTTTGTGCATTTAAAAAAAAAATAGTTTATACCCTGAAAGGCATTGGATACGTATTATTGTTTATTCTGGTTTCCAAACAGCACATGATTCCACTACCTTCATGTAGCCTGTAAAAACCTTTCTGCATGGGCTCAAGTAACCCCTTTGGGATCCAAGCAGCCCCAAGTCGCAATACTGACAGCAATTAACACTTTTACAATATATATTTGAATTCAATAATTTCATTGCAATTGTACAAAAGATATTGATGTATATTTTACCTAAATTTTTCTGACAGTTTGAATGTTTTAATTTTTGTATTCAGGTCAAAGAAGTCCTTTCATGCCTTGTTTTGACCAGAGATAAAATAGTTACATTAGCCAACTTATTCAGTGATTTACTTCTTAAAGGACTGCAATACGATGGAACATCTCCTTTTAATATGCAGAATACATTTATATACCAGGGGCTTGAAGGAAATGGTAAACTACTTATTTAGTCAGAATTTGTATTGCATTGGTTATCTACTTGTTTTTTGTCTTCTATATCAATTATTTATCTATGAAAGTAGTTTTTTAACAATTGTATTTGATTATATTTTACTGATTATAAAAAGTTATAGGTTGTGTTTAATGTCTATATGTTCTTCAATAAGTGCAGAAACAGCGGTTATCTTAAGATATACCAGATTATTCTAGCTGGAATGAGAAGTTTGAAGTTTATTTTGTGGCTGTCTCATAATAAGAGTAAATCCTCCAAGACCCACTTTGATACTTGTTAGAAGTGATGGTGAAGGGATTGCCTCAACTGTGGTTTCTTACAACTGCCTTATGCCATGTACCAAATTCATCAACTCATATTGTCTTTAATTTTGTAATGTTCCATGAATCATCAATACTAGGTATTTTTTAAAGTCTTTACTTAAATAAGTTGTAGTTAAATTTCAGCACAAAATATAAACCTTAAAATTTAAAGGATCATTTTTAATTACTTCAACTCATCTTTCAACCTAAAGTTGGATTTGGTAGTGATACCAGTCCTTGGTTTTCAAGGGGAAAAACTCTTCATATCATGATTGGACATTCCCATGGTTTTCAATGTGGCCACCTTTCAAAAATTCTGCTATTGATTGGAAAAGATGACAAGTTAGATAGTGTCCGATCGTGGGAGGAGTTCCCGAAGGCATTGTCTTGGGTCCTGTCCTTTACATCCTCTTGACTGCTGACATTCCCATCAATCCCGACACATTCCTGGCAACGTTTGCCGATGATACAGCTATCCTATCCTCCCATCCTGATCCTGTGACAGCCTCATCCAATCTCCAAACACACCTCACCCAGATTGAGCAATGGTGCAACAAATGGCAGATAAAAGTCAATGATCGAAATGCACCCATGTGACTTTCACCCTCTGCCGCAGCATCTGTCCACCTGCTACTTTTAATAATATTCCTCTTCCCAGATCCAACAGTGGATTCATCTTAGACAAAAGACTTACCTGGAACCAACATACTAGACTTAAATACAAGAACTTAACAGACGATTCAGCCAACTATACCGACTGCTCTCGGCCGAACCTCTCATCTCTCAATAGAAAACAAACTTCTAATTTATAAGACTGTACTCATACCTCTCTTGACCTACAGACTTGAACTTTGGGGAACAGCTAAACCATCTAACATCAAACGTATCCAATCCTTTTAATCGAAAATCCTTAGAACCATAGTTAATGCACCCTATTACATTTCGAACAGATCACTACACCATGACCTTCATATCCCTTTTGTCCTTGAACTCATACCAACAAAATTCTTCACTATATAACTATGACAAGTTAGATAGTGTAATGGCGGGGCTGTAAGGGGACCACTTGGAGCAAGATGCTCATACTCAGCATTTCGGATGAAAGATGGCCAAGAATTCAGGTTTGTTAAAATATTGCTACTTTACAATTGCCTGAAGTATATATATGTATATATTGTAATATCTTCTTTTTTAATCAATAGTTGATATTTGTCTATAAATGATTTTAGTTATGTTTGTATTTTATGTATATCGTTTCAGTACTGTTTTAAGTTATTTTAAATCAAAAACTAGCTAACCAGTTTTCATTGTCTAAATTAAATACGCTATTCAAAACAAAGAAGATGGCGGCGCGTCCTTCCGAAGTGTTCGTTGGGTTGTTTGTGTTTGAGAACATGGATTGAAATTTCAACTTGTTGTTTCTATGCAGTTATTATGGAAAAGGAATAATCAAAGGAGAAATAGAAGAAAGTTACAATTATCAATAAACTATTTACATCGTGGATTATGGCAAGTGAAGTAGAGCGATTGTGCTGCAATCGATTATTTTTGGATCGACCAGTGAACATTGAAGATAGAGGAGAGGAAGCAGGACTCTTAATATGGTTGGCCTGGTGAGAGGACGTCCGTGGGCTAGAAGCGGGAATGAGTGGAAGCCATTGTTAGGAGTTGGACGTAGCATCATAGACAAGAAGATTGTGAAATTGGTTAGTTTGGTTCTGACTGGAATTTATTGCAATTGTAAAATAGCTTTTAATTATGTTTAAGTATTATTAGTAGTAAAGTGTCGTCTGTTTCTGATTGCCTAGTAACCCGCCCTGAGAAAAGAGTCTATTATGTTAAAAAATTTAAATAAAAATCTCCTATCTGTTTAAATATTTAAGTTTTTCCTTTGAACCCAACTGTCTTTAAGATATGAGAAGTAAGTCAGAAAACTATAAAATTCATTTATTTTATTTTAATAATTTTTAATTTGATTAGTTTTGTTTCTAACTGGAATTTATTGCAATTGTAAAATAGCTATTAATTAAGTTTAAGTATATATAACTGTCAAGTTATATACACACTTATATATAAATTTAGAAGTAGTGTTAGAGGTGGACGATTAGTTAGTTTTTTATTATGTTTGTAAATTTTTTTTTTCATGGCTCATGTACGCCACTGAGGAATGATACAACTCCAGAGGGGGAATATCAAGATTCATTTCTCAGGGCCACCATGAAATAAATTTTGTTGTTAAATTAAACGTTTATCTCAAATATTATTATCAATATATGTCACTTCTCTATGTAGTACAAATTTTATGTATTTTAAATTCAAATTTCAATGAGCGACTACATTACATATAGAACAGATCACCCTGACAACACATCCCACACAGGGTCATGTATCCTTATTCATAAATCTTTACCTCACTCCCTTATTCCTTCCACTCCGTCTAATATTATTCAATCAACATCCGTCATCTTATCCTCTCGCCCGTTTAAAATTACACTTACAGCTATATATTGTTCTCCAGGTATTTCCCTTTCCTATAGCCATCTTGACTCCTTATTCCGGTCCCTTGGTCCGCGAATTATTGCT
>NW_027114174.1:749587-751996 GCF_000696795.3 Halyomorpha halys
CAAGATTTTCAAGTGTATATGAAACATACAACATATTTACTTATTGTATTATTTTGTACAGTTGTAAATTACAATAAATAAATAATAAAAAAAAAAAAAAAATTTCAATGACTTTCCCTCGACAGAATCGAACATCTGTCTTTGGTTGGTGTGCTGGATTGGTGGTCCAAAATTGTAGGCCCAGCCGCCTCAAAAAATCTATTTGACTTTATTTATTTGAAACATTGAATATCATTGAAGCATTGATCTATTATTGTTTCAGAAAGTGGTTCATTTCTTGCATTGGATCTTGGTGGAACTAATTATAGAGTGGTACTTGTCGAGCTGAAAAATGGCAGTATAGTAAGGGAAGAGGTGAGCCACTATGATGTCCCGGAACACTTGAGAGTGGGTTCGGGTCCTGATCTTTTTGATTTTTTTGCCAAGAGCCTTGCAGACTTCACTGAAAAACATGGAATTTCTAGCCAAAAATTACCTTTAGGTAGTACTTTCTTTTATTCTCCTTCAATTTTATTGTTTCAAGTAATTTTTTTCAGGATCACCAGAGACACACAAATGACGCCGTATTACTCTGAGTTGATGATATTCTACCTTTTCTATCATCTATCTATGTTTCCTAGTGTCCTTCCAACAACCTTTCCCTCCTCCAATCAGAATAATCATTATATTGTTGGTATATGTCTACATATTATATGTAGATATCTGGAGTTTTTCTGTTATGTTGTTTCTCATTATGTCATTATACTATTATTAGCCTACATTTATATTAAGTTAAATGAACTCCTTCTATAAAACGTATTCACAAAGTATACTAACAATTTATTATTAATAGACAAAATTACAACTGCAGGTATATAGGAAAACATAAAGTATAATAAAAAGAAAAAAGTGTTCCAAAAACCAATTGTATACTAGTTGTGTGATGTGGGTGAGGCAACCCAATACAGTTGGACAGCACAATTTTTTCAATAAAGTGTTTCTCTCTAGTGTGTCAACGATTGACAGAATATATTATATTGTTAGAATATATATATATATATTGTTAGCAAAAATATTGCTAGTTTTGTGATGATTTTATTTTTTCATTTACAAAATATGTAAAGGCAGAACAGCTTATAATATATTTATAAATTGTCATTCAAATTTCCTATTTCTTCAGGGTTTACATTCTCCTTTCCAACTGACCAGTATGCCCTGGATTCAGCCTTTCTCCAAAAATGGGCTGGTAAATACAATGTTTCTGGCGTAGTGGGTCAAGACGTGGTGAAGTTGTTAAATGAAGCAATCTCTAAAATATCAGGTCTTGATGTGTCTGTAGTCGCTGTGGTAAACGACACAACAGGTAAAATAACTAACACTAATTTTAGAATATTTTTTCTGTAACTTTTTTTTTGTAACTATGGTCCCTCCCTAAAATTTAAGAATATTTCACAAGTTGAATAAAAACTCTTGATGTTTAATTGTTAATTTTTCTTCTATTCTTGTTCTCGCTCATAATTAATTTCTTATTGATTATATATATTAATTAGCTACACAAAGTAAAGTAACATGTACAGAACCTGTAAAACTTAATTAGTTCTAACTATTTGGCCAGTTGTAATGACTACATAGCCGAATTTCACAAGTATTTGTCATTTGGCTCAGTGTACATTTATATTCATATATAATTTGATTTCAGGTGCTCTTATGAGAGGAAGCCTGATTGACAATGAAGCTGCTATAGGTTTGATATTGGGTACCGGGAGTAACGCTTGCTATTTCGAAAAAACAAAAAATATACCTGGTTGGAAAGGAAAACAAAACGAGGTAGTTCATTTTCTTTTTATCATATTTATCCTCTTTTTATTGAAATAAGTACCACAAACTATAATAAAGTAAAATTCATCTTAAAAAATATATAGATATATTTTGTAATATACTCTTTTTGAGTAAATGGTTATTTTTTTTTATGTAAATGATTTTTAATAGTATTAATCCAGGTTTAGTTTTGGTCTATTGTCTACCTTTATTATTTTGGTCAAGAAGAGGTGATTGAAGAGATTCCTAAAGAATTCATTATTTCATTTGCCAAAACGATTCTAACAATATTTCCGAAACAAGTTCTTAATAAACTAAAAGGATAAATAAAATAATCTATTATTGTGAAGATAAATATATTTTTTATCATGTTGTTTGTCTCTTTAAATATCTAAAAGGTTCTTTAGGTCTAGTAGTATATTTTAAAAAAGCTTGAAAATGTTTTATTTGTAAAGAATTAAGCCTGTTGGGTGACAATTTATGTAATAATAAAAAATTATTTAAAATGAAATAAAAAGAATTTTATTATTCTTAACTATATTTTTTATTCTATTTGTTTCAATGCCCATATTCTTTCAATTTAATTTCTTATTTTTATACAATTTCTATGTT
>NW_027114174.1:752206-755040 GCF_000696795.3 Halyomorpha halys
CATTATAATACATTTAGTAAATCTGATCTAAGTTAAATTGGAGTGTTACAGGCGTGTAGAGAAACTACCCATTGGTAGCACTCTAATGACAGTTAGAAACAAAACTGACCAATTACACAATCTTCCTTTGATGATATATGACTGTTGACATCCTCTTGTCCATGACGCAATGTCCAACTCTTTACAATGGCTTCCAGTCCTTCCCGCCTCTACCCGAACGGACGTCTTCTCCCCAAGCCAGAAAAATCAAGAGAGTCCGTTTCCTCTCTTCTCTTCAGTGTTCACTGGTCGATCCAAAAATAATCGATTGTAGTACAATCGGTCTGCTTTATTTGCTATGATTTATGATGTAAATAGTTTATTGACAATTGTTATTTTCTTCTATTTCTTCTTTGATTATTCTTTTTCTATAATTTTTGTATAAAAACGACAAAAGTTGAAAAATTTCAAACAATTCAACGAATACTTCGGAAGGATGCGCACCACTATCTTTCTTGTTTTGAACAGCGTATTTATTTTAGACAATGAAAACTGGTTAGCTTGCTTTTTGATTTAAAATAACAAATAAACAATACTGAAACAATATACATAAAATAAAAACATAACTAAAATTATTTATCTATAAAGACCAATTAAAACAAAGGATTTAAAAGTAATAAGTGTAATAGTTGTTAAAACAATTATATTATATATTACAGCCTCTTTCTTTTCATTTAAAACAAAAAAAATTTTTTTTTTTGTAATTTAAGGTAATGTTAAATATAGAATGGGGAACATTTTCTGATGATGGGCGCACTGACATTATCAAAACTAAGTATGATGATTTAATCGATAAAGAATCTCTCCATCCGAATCTTTTCACGTAAGTTCATCTATTAATCATAACATCATAAAATAAAAGTGATAATGTTCCTTTCTTATTTAAATATTTATTTTATTTTTTACTTGTTGTTATCAGAGAGATGATTTAGAAGTTATCCGCCATTTCCTTTAGGATGTGATACCGAAAAAGGAATTATATAATCAATCAAAATTAAATTTAGACAAACAGAAGTAATACATTTGGAAATTTTTTTTTTTCATTTCATGTATAGAATGTATGTTACACAAAAACCAGGTTCCTCAAAATGTACGTCAGAACTTTATAAGATTGCATTGGAATTTTCAAGACCCAGTTCAATAAAATGGTTTCTGAGGATCACAATACATTTATCTTAATTACAATATGTTGATCAATGTTTACATTGGGACCTGCTCGTGGCGTAATTCAAGTACCCCGATTGTATTAAATTAGTGTGGAACAAAGGGGTGGAGGGGTTGAAAATATGAGACCTTTTCTGTCAATGAACAAGCATATATTTTCTTTATTCAAATATTAATTCCCTGAATGAGCAACTGGGGTTAGTGTATTAGTTTAGTAATCATCTTGCTTATATGATTTAAGAACATAACTTAGGTTGTCTCATAGATTATATTGGCTTATCTGAGTGACTATGTTGGAAGTTTCGCTGTCGCGGTCACTTCTGCGTCCTATGGCTGCTTCCCTTGTCCAGGTGTGCGGTGGGTGAAATGATGAAAACCATGAATCTTCGCCTGGTGTCAGAAAGAATACGTCTGTCTCGATCGGTGGCTAGCCAACATGTCCTGGACTCTGGCGTGATGGTAGGAGCAGGCCAGGTCCTAGCTTGCATGGTGCATTGGCTGGGGTGGCATTGTAGTCACGGTGTCTTCGTGGGTCTTCCAGTGTCCCGCGGCAAGGGGGAGCATCAGAAAATCAGACCCCTAACCCCGATCTTATAACAAATTCAAAAAGCACCGGGAAAATTCGGATTATGTAAATCCGACAATCATAATACATTTATCTTGATTACTATGTATTGATCATAATATATTTATCTTGATTATAATATGTTGATCATAATACATTTTTCTTGATTACAATATGTTGATCATAATACATTTATCTTGATTACAATTTCTGGTAGAGAAAAGGATTTTATTATATTGCAAAGTTTTGTCTTGGCAGACATTATTAATTTTTCTTGTTAAAAATAACTCAGGTTACAATAATCAATTTTTTTTAGATTTGAGAAATATGTAGGTGGTGAGTTTTTTGGAAAACTTGTATGGTCTATTCTTAAAGATTTAATTGAACAAAGTTTGATTTTTGAGGGTCGACTTAGTGAAAGCCTAGAAAATAGTGATAACTTGAAGAGTGAATTCATATCAGCCATTGAAGAGTAAGTGGCTCCTCATTGTTACATCAAATTAAAAATATAGATTAAGATTTTATAACCTTATTGTTAAACTAATTAATAGGAAAACTTATTAACACATTGGGAGCTTGATAACTGGATGAAGAAATTTATTTTTTGTTCCATATTAAATATTGTGTACTTGCTATTTTGTTATTTTTGTATACATTTTTCTTAATTTTTATATCTATTTGTAATTTATTTTTTATGTATATTTATTTATCTATCACCACTTTTATTATATGTATCGATTATTCTTTTTAAATTAACATTGGGTTGAAAGAGAGAGAATAAAGGAAAGGAGAAAGGATAGAAGGGGAAGAAAGAGAGAAAAAATGGAGGGATTAACAAAAAAAAAATAATAAAGTATAGAAAGAAGAAGAAAAAAAATCATCTAAAAGAAACGATAAAACAACTAAAGTGATAAAAAAAAAAAGAATGGAAAGAAAAAAAATCATTATCTATTATTATATATTGTTACTAGTCTACTTGTTATGGCTATGTATGATAAGATTAAGAAAAAATTGTCCGATCAGATTAAAATAAATATGCTGTGTAGTTAGCAAACCAATGAAGTTG
>NW_027114174.1:756921-766313 GCF_000696795.3 Halyomorpha halys
AGTGCCATGACTATTACATCCTTGATTGGTCAAGCTGTCTTCTACTTAAGTCATTATCCTTATAATAAAATTATATAATATTAATATAAAAACAGCAACAACTGACACATAAATTTTAGATAAATGGAATTAATCTTATGTCATTGTATCCTCGCCAGCTACAATAATCATTACAAGTTTGCAACAAAACAAATACTTTTTAAATGTTTGAATTTCTGCATTATACAAATATATTTCTGAACACAGTTTGTAGTAAGAGATGGTTCTCTTGGCATAAAATTAAAATATTCCCTCAAAAATATTCCCCAACATAGTTTGTAATATGAGATGATTTATTAGGCATAAAATCAAAACTACTATGGAAGAACTTACTCCAAACAAATCTAAAATTAGGAAATAAAACTCATGTTAGGGCCAGCAGTTACAGGTATCTTCTTACTACCAAATTTAATTTTAAAAAATCATTTCTTTATGATGAATGGAATATGGTCCGGATGCGGTCAAAAAAACTCAAATAGTAAATAGGTATATTATTTTTATTGAGCCAACGTTTCACCCCACGTTGCAGGGCTTTGTTGGGGCTAAAAAAGATTCATACACTTGACATGGTTACAAAAAAAAAAAAACATGAAATTTCATCATATACTCCTGTTATTTTCCATTTATGTTTTTTTTTTTTTTTGAAGCCCTGCAACGTGGGACGAAACATTGGCTTTTTTTTAATATTAATAGCTTCAACATTACGCAACGAATCTACACCATACTTTGTAGTGGTTTAAGTAAAGATAATAATAATAATAAGTAACAGTAAGATGTAGTGACATATATAGTTTTGAAACAAAAACTCTCACTGTGCTTCAATATTAGTACTATATCCAAACAACTGAGACTGATTGGCATATCAAATTGGTAAAATATTTTTTGGGAGTTAAAAAAAGTCCATTAATTCATTTAATTATATTAAACTCTCAATTTTCTATATAATATTTTTTTCGGGGATTTCATTATCTTTAAATATTCTCATGGCGATTTTTGAAATAAAATGCACGTAAACAGACCAAATGACATTTGGAAATGTGGTAAAAGATTTTTTAGTTGTGAAAATTAGTATTTAAAAAAAAAAAATAACCTCCAAGTAAATCGGTCTAGTAATTCATAAGTTCATTGTGGACAAATTTAGAAAAATATCCCTTGTAAATCAGTCCAGTAATAACAATGTTTACAGAGGACAAATATTCGACAACTCTCTTTCATATATATATATATTGTAATAATCAAAAAGTATTTAAAATAAAATAAAAAGAATTTTATTAGTTTTGACTAATTTCTTATATAAAAGATTTAGGGTTCAAATTAAAAACTTTAATATTTAACAGATAATAGAATTTTATAACATAAGAGACTTTTCTCAGGGCAGGTTTCCTGGCAATCAGAAACAGACGACACTTTACTAATTAATAACACTTAAACTTAATTAATAGATATTCTACAGGTACAATAAATTTCAGTTAGAAACAAAACTAACCAATTACACAATCTTCCTTTGATGATATATCTGTTAACATCCTCTTGTCCATGATGCTATCCAACTCCTCACAAATAGCTTCCAGTCCTTCCCGCTTTTCGCTGAACGGACGTCTTCTCCCCAAGCCAGCAAAATCAAGAGTCTCCATTTCCTCTCTTCTATCTTCAATGTTCACTGGTCGATCCAAAAAATAATCGATTGCAGCACAATCGCTCTGTTTCACTTGCTATAATCCACGATGTAAATAGTTTATTGATAATTGTTACTTTCTTCCATTTCTTCTTTGATTATTCCTTTTCCATAATTACTGCATAGGAACAACAAAACATGAAAAATTTCAATCCATGTTATCAAACACAAACAACTCAACGAACACTTTAGTAGGTCGCGCACCGCCATCTTTCTAATTTTGAACAGCGTATTTATTTTAGACAATGAAAACTGGTTAGCTTGCTTCTTGATCCAAAACAACAAATAAACAATACCGAAACTACATACATAAAATAAAAACATAACTAAAATCATTAATCTATCAATATCAACTATTCATTTAAAAAGAGCATATTACATTTCTCCTCATCTCCAAGTAAAAAAAAAATTATTTTGAACTCAAAATATTTTTTTTTTTATACATGAATTCTGAATCAATTTTATTCCTATCATTTAAATACACATTTGGTCAAAAACCGCCTCTGAGTTACAAACTGCTTACAAATACAAATACAATAATTACAATTCAATATATGAAAATGACTAACTTTGCCATATCATCGTTAATAATGGTCCCATTTTGGCAATTTTATTTTTCATGTATATACTACCTAAAATATAAATAGTTTTTAAAGAAAAACTCTTCCTGTGCCTCGTAATCTCTCTCTATATAAAGATGTCAAAATCTTTCATGAAATGCTAAAAACGAATGTCATCACATATATTGGATCACGTTATGTTAACAAATCATAATAAAAAAGTATACCAATATGTTTAATTTAACTAAATACATACATCAATTTTCAAAATGTTGAATAAATTCAGACGGAGTTACTAAACAAAGTGCGGTAAAAGATTTTTTAGGAGTGAAACAAAGCTGATCTTCGTTTTCAGGACCTCAAGAAACCCCTATATACGAATTTTCAGAAAAATTAGAAAATAAAATTTTTTAGTCCGAAATTTTCGCCCTACATCAGCCTAAAAATGGTATTTAGTACTTTGAGACAACCATGAAAACGAATATGGTTTTCCTTTTTCTGAAAAAAATTACCGAACTACTTTACTCCGAGCCTTACGTTTAATTCTGTTCATAAACTTTTTTCTACTCAAAAATCTCATGATTTCATCATCTTTAAACCTTCCCAAGGCGAAATGGAACATATAGCAAAAAGCCCCAGGTAAATCAGTCAAGTAATAACAAAGTCTATTGAGGACAAAGATTCAACAGCTCGCTTTATATATATATATTTATTTATATAATCTACTCAGTAGACAAACTTAACTGTGTTCTTTAGTATAAAAGTTTGCTATAATTTTTTGACTTAATGTACTTATTTGACACAAAATAAATACTTTATCAATATTATAACTAACAAACTCAGGTAGGAGTTTTTGATCAATTCATTTCTCTTTTCAGCTATGGCAGTAGCTTAGTTTGTTGTTTAGTTATTTGCTCATCCTTTTTAACGCATATTTCAGAGATAATATTAAGGATTCAACCAAAAATACAAGACGGATAATTGTGGATGAATTAGGAATACACTGGTGTTCAGACGACGACATTAGCACATTAAAATATATTTGTGAAATAGTATCCATCAGAATGGGCCTACTCACATCAATAGGTGATACAATTTAAAAAGATTAAAGGTTTTACAGTGTTATGTTTTTATGTATTTATTGGTTGAGTTGTTTTATATTTATTGCTTGTGTTTTTTTAAATAAATAATAATGTAATTTTATATACATACTTATCTATGTAATTATTGTAGATTTTTATTTACTTATTATTATTCTATCTGATGGGCGGGTTATGTGGCGAGGATGTGCAGCGATGACATCCCAAATAAGGTCCTATCCGAGGAGTTATATGGAAAGAGAAGAATGGGTAGGCCAAACATGAGATGGTTGGACACTATATCTACGGGATGCCCGGGTCCTTCTCAGAACCAACAAAACTCTGCAGAGGACTGCAGAGTTGCAGCAGCAGACAGGACGACCTGGGCCTTGTTTCATAATAAAGTACAAACTAATACTATTAGTCTTGTAGATTTATCTTAATTTAATTACACAGACTTGTACAATAGTAACTTGTACTTTAGTATTTATTAACTCCTGTAACATCACTAATAGTCATCCCTATCATGAAAAAAATAAGTATTAGTATTATTACCACTCTAGTTTCTACACTAGTACTATGAACTAATACCATTAGCTTTCATTATGAAACAGGGCCCTGGCAGAAGCAGGAGGCCCAGGCTCGGTGACGGGCTGTCATGCCAATCATGATGATATTATTATTATACTTAATCTGCTAACACTCTAATGATAACATAGATTTTAATTTCTATTTTATAACAAATGAAAAAAAATCACTGTCTTAAGAGGGAGAATGTATTTAATACAATTAGAAAAAAAAATTGAGGAACAATAACATTTTTAAAGCACTATAATAAAAAATCTGCTTTGTAGTTTAGAGATCTTTAAATTATACTAGGAAATTATTGAAAGTTTGAAGTAAGTGAATAGATTCAACAGGATACTGTATCTATAGCAACCCAATATAGTTTGCTGCACATTTTTTATAAAAAAGTTTCCCTTCTCTGTTACAATCAAGTGTTTCTATCTGATTTTCATATTACCTCACCATTTTAGTACAAATAATAAATTAATTATAAAATAAGAAGAGGGTCTGGTGTGCAGTCAAAAAGGAACAAAAAATAGCTAACAATTATTTATTTGCCGATGTTTCGCCCCATCAGAGCTAAAAAAGATACAAAAACATATAAAAATATTTTTACAATGTAGGATAATAAGATATAAAAAAGTAAACTAAGGCTGGGTTAAAAATTATGTAAATATTAGTGAAAAGAAAATTATATAAGAATGAACAAAAAGAAGAAATAAAAATAGTTATAATGATGAGAAGATAGTTGATGGTGTATAATATATATGAGAAGATAGTTGGGTGCGGTCAGAATATAACACAAATAAGTTGGAAGAACTTATTTAATAGTGCCAACATTTCGGCCAGAACTTCTAGCCTTCATCAGGGATAAGAATAAAGAACAAGATAGTAACCAATGAATACAAAAAAGGAAATATAAACAGAATGATATATAGTAAATAATTGTACAGGATGAAATTAATAAAAATTAACTGATATAAAGATAATTAAATAAGTAAGTAAAATATCATAATTAAGGAAATAAAAATTCAAAGTTGTATAATGAAAATAAATATGAATATTTTAATTTAGTTATAATCTAAAAATTAATAAAGATATGGAAAGAAAAAAAAATGAGAGAAAGAAAATACATGAAACTAAGGAAATATATAAGTATAATACTAGAATTAAGAAACAAAATATTAAGTTAAGTTAGATAAAAGAATTGAATAGAAAACATAACAATACATTACACAAACATAACAATTTCTATCTTGTTTTTTGTTCTTAGCCCCGATAAAGAATAGATATTCTGGCCGAAACTAAAGTTGGCACTATTAAATAATTTCTTTCAACTTATTTCTATTATATTCTCACCGCACCCCCAACCATCTTCTCCTCATAGAAATAATTATAGTATAAAATAGACAATAATAAGTATATAAACTTTTATAAGTTTAAGTTCAAAGCATTGTGCATTATTTACATCTATTAATGACATTATTTAATAAAAAGTCTTTGGTCCTCACTTTTGGCCATTAATAATAATTTTACAAAAAATTTTTGCTTCAAAACTATTAAAATATGACATATTAGAAGATCAAGGAATTTGGTTAATTTTCATTGAAAAGTTCTGAATCCATTATACTCTGCTTCATCAGAAAAAGATTAATTTGATTTTTTTTCCCTTACTGCTGAATGCACCTGGTTGAGGATTAGAATTAAAATGGCCTTCAATTAATTCCATTAGACTCCTTGACTTAAAAAGTTTTTTTATTTTTTAACATGATTCAAAGAGGGTTCCTCCTGTGGATTTTATTCTCAAACGGCAAATCAAATTTATTAAAAAATACAAATAATAAAATATATTCTTAAAACTTGAATTGTAGTTAATTATGTAGCTAATTAATTAACCTACATTAATAAATATTTATTATATGCTAATATATTATAAATATATACTTTAAAAGATTAAAATTATTGCAATATTTGGGATTGGAAACTACTAGTAGAGACACTTAGGAAGCATTGTCAGGGTAATTATTGTTTTGATTGAAAAGGTATTTTAATATTGTTTCATTTATTCTAAAATTTATCAAATTTTCTCAAAAAATTTGAGGTGACCCTAAATTTTAACCAGAATAGTACATCCAAAAAATTAATTAACAATTAAAATAAAATGACTGTATATAAAAAGTATATAATATAATAATTATTTAAAAGGCCTCAATTTATGGTAGATAATAATGCTCTTTGTATTTAATATTAACATTATATTAAAGGATTTTGACAGGTCTATCTGAAATTATAAAAAGGATGCAGCGAAAACGCATAACAGTGGCATGTGATGGATCTTTACACAAATACCATCCCCGCTTAAGCAACTATATCATAGACTTTACATCTGCTCTTATCAATTATAAAACTGAAGTAAGTACTTTCTCATTGGAAATGTTTCTATGACCATTATACAAATAAACCCATTTTATGTCTTTAATATTTATAAACTAAAAATTTCTTTCACATATTCAGATTAAATTGATTCCTGCTTATGATGGAAGTGGTGTAGGAGCTGCTCTGATCGCTGCAATCGCTTGCAAACAAAAATAAAAGCTGAAGAGTCCAACTTACTTTTACCAGAGTGCAAATATTCCCTATATGAATCTCATTGCTTTGATTTTTCAGTCTTGTTAATTGAATGTTAACCCTTAAAAACAAATATATTTATATTTTGTATAATTTATGATTTTTATTTCTTCACTACCAAAGGAAGGGAAAATTTGTATTCATGCACGATTTAAAAAAAAAAGTCCTCAGATTCTAAAACTTTGTAAACAGCCACTTTGGCTTGGCCCCAATTTTGTGGAAAGTTGAAGATAAGTGTATAATGGGTCTAATATTAATTTCATTAGATTATGTCAATAGCCTTCCGCTTACCCATAAGAAAATATTTTTTCTGGATACAGCTGTATTTAGAAAATTTGAAGTATAATTTCTGTCTCCTTTACTATTTCTTAATAGATAATAGAATAGAACATTGTGGTAGAATTATACTAACTTATCATTCAGAATGATTGTATTTAAAATAAAAATCTTGTCATTAGACATCTGTCTAATTTAAAAATGTTAAGTGACTTCGGGTATTAAAATTAACAATTTTTTCAGCATTAATATTTATTTTTGCAATGATAAAAATTATATAAGCAAACACCTAAATCTCCAAAGTTTGTATAATAAAGATTTTCTGGATGAATTGAAGCTACCATTCATTACATATTCAACATTACATTTCCCATCTGGTATGCACTAGATATAATCTGAAATAAAAAAACGGGTTAAAACCAATTAAAATGAAGTTATATAATTTGTTATTATAACTATTTGGTACATATTCATATGCTCAATCATTTTAGAAATATAGGTGCTAGACAAAATAGAATTATAAGCTTAACAGCCATAAAAACTTCTTAAAATAAAGCATATGTTATTAAAGTAAAGTAGAGAATGTTTAAGTAAAGTAGAGAATATTAAAGTAAAGTAGAGCATATTAAAGTAAAGTAGAGCATATTAAAGGAAAGTAGAGTGAATTAAAGTAAAGTAAAGTATACTAAATTAAAGTAGAGCATACTAAAGTAAAGTTAAACAATAGGGGAGAAAGGAAATAATAAAGATAACTAACTGCCTTTGATTTAATAAAAAAATTATAATGTCTTCCTTATTAAGTAAAATGAAATAAAATCTTTATAAACAAATAACTGAATATTTGAGATCAAAAGGAAATAAAAATTAATTTTATATAATCAAAAGAAAATGTTAAACTATGAAAGTATTTAAATTATATTGCCCATAAAATATAAATTAGAGTTACTAATTGAAGAGGCCCAGTCTTGGAAATAGCAACTTCTTTTTTGTAGACCAGCGGCCGTCCAAAGGTTCATTTCCTGCTGATATCAGTCTCATGAAGAATAAATAAGGCTTCCCATGGAAGAAACTTCACCAAGTACTTAATTGTCCTAAAAAAAGCAGGACTAGTGTGGAGTGGGAGAAGAGAACATTGTAGTGCCGGCTAAAATATATCCTACTCTTACATCTTTTTGATAAGAGCTATATGCTTACCACTAAAGTATATCCTACTTTTACATCTCTTTGATTAGGGGCACATGATCACTAAGGTTTAACCTACTCTGATATATTATAATCATTAAGTAGGTAGAGCAAACCTGGCACAGAATACTATAAAATATACCTAAAAGTGTATAATTTTTTTCGGCTCCTACAATGCATTAACTAGAACCCTTGGACACATGTATAATATTTTTGATGTAGTATCACTAAAAAAAGGTTTCATTAAAATCGGTGATCCCACATGCCAAGTCTTCACTTGTTAGATGTCTTTTATACTATATTATTTATACTTTTAGAAACTTCTTGTACTCCCTCTTCCTATCAAGAGGTTGTCTAATATCTCCCTATTCCTCTGGGAGCTACCTCTCCTCACTGAGGGTAGCTCTGTGAATTCTTATCATTAAATCTTAGTGTTACTTACAACTCCAGTTATTTGAAAACATGTTTATTTCTTGTTTTACTTGGCTTCAAGACAAAAAGAAATACTTACTTTTAAAGCTGTTTTCATTGAATATTTAGATGTTTAAAGAAATAAGATCAAAAGATTGTGAACTTACATTGCTGAAAGATTCTAATGATGAGCTAACATTGAGAAAAGATGTTTTAAATATTATAGGCTTCTTTGTGTTCAACATCATAATAGAAAGAACTAATTTCACTCTTTTATCAAAATTCCACCAAGGTGTGGACCAAAGACTTGTGAAAAGTTTACCACTCTGCAAAATAAACAATATTTTAAAACCATTAACATTTTTCTATTCATTCAAAATACTTTGGATATTTTATGATATGTGCCAATATACCTCATTTGATATTTCTTCACCATATAAACAAAACTGTAAAATAAACACAAGCTCAGTAAGTAGCATCATCAGGAAAGTGCCTACTCCCAAAAGCTCTTGATCTGTTAACTTACTCTGTAATTGATAAAAATGCATTTATAAGATGTCGTGAAAAATATATGTGTATGTGTATATAATATTTAGTGTGATTTTCATGTAATTAAATTAACAATAAACAATAGGAAAAAAATTAAAGATAGGATGAAATACAAGGCATAAAATAAACTTAATGAAAAAGAATGAGTATTGAATTTATGAATGTATAGTCTGTTTTAGTACATAAAAAGTTTAAATTAGGTTATGTTAAGATATGATAAGGTGGAAAGAAAGAATAATTGTTCGTGATGAAGATGATTATAGGAGTCTTAGAGTGTGAAAATTTTCAAGATGAAATAGGGAATTAAATTGAAAGAAATGATTAACTCTGTACTCCACAGCAGCTTAGTACAAAGAATCAAGATAGGGCAATAAGATTTGTTTTAAGAACAACTCAACTCTAAGAGCACTATAGAATCAAGATAGG
>NW_027114175.1:0-282 GCF_000696795.3 Halyomorpha halys
TTACAATTTGTTATTATGATTAAAATGATTCAGATAAAGGTTGCCATAAAATATAAATTATTACATGATTACTTATTAGTTAATTTATACTTATAGCTGCTGATGCCGTGGGATGTAGTGCCGTAGGTGTCTTCTGTTTCATCAGGGATGTCCAGGTCTCCTGACCTTTGTCTGGTCGAAGAGCATCCTCCTGACTGTGGTCCTCACTCGTCTAAACCCTTCCTGTTGAGTGTCTCTGTCTGCTCTTCTAAATCCTCATGTCTTTTTCTCCCACTTCCCTTT
>NW_027114175.1:1518-1818 GCF_000696795.3 Halyomorpha halys
TGGCCCCTCTACAATATTATATTTTATCTTCTATCAGTATCAATCAACTATTATATACTTAATTTATTGTCATGTATATTTCCAAGTTTGTTTATTATTATTTTCCTTTAATTTTTATGTTACTCTGCATTAAGATTGTTATCTCGTTTTGTTTTTAGACCTGATGAAAGCCTGAAATTCAGGTCGAAACGAGAGGAAAATACAAGTTTTGTTGTTGTTGTTGATTGTTGCTTAAAAGCGCAAAACCCTCTGGTCATCAACGCTTATGGCATGATAAAAGTAAAAAAAAAAATTAATAAA
>NW_027114175.1:8048-9792 GCF_000696795.3 Halyomorpha halys
AAAAATAAAATGCAAAAGGTAGACAAAGGCGCCCCCTGACAGCAGTGCAGCTCTTACAAACTAAACTTACTAACTAATTTCGTGTCGTGCACAATCAGCTGTTGGGTGCTCCATTCTACCCCGACAGCTACTCAAGTAGTCGGCATATATATATTCCAACAACAGTGCATTTCGGTGTTGTGAGAGCTAGCTACCAAACATTGCGAATAGAAGGAAATATTGCTGCTTATCGAGTTTATAGGACTTACTAAATTGTACTACATGGGACTTAGTTGCATTACGTAAGGTTTATGAAAATCAGATCAAATCACAAAGTAAAATATTTTATATGTTTGGAATTTGGGTACCTTGTTCAGCCTTGCACCCTCAGAAAGGTTACCTTAGTCACATTTCTGTGACAATAGGTAGCGCTTAGAGCCCTCAAGTTACCTACTTGAAGGGAAGGGAAATTGGGTTTGTTGGAAGGAGGTACTTAGGTAAACTCTTCAGGGTCGCAAGCTAAACCAAGTGCCTTGTTTCCGAACATATTATAAAATATTTTACTTTGTGATTTGATCAGATTTTCATAAACCTTACGTAATGAAACTAAGTCCTATGGAGTACAATTTAGCAAATCCTATAAACTCAAATAAACAGCAATATTTCCTTCTATTTGCAAAGTTTGACTTTTACTTGAGTAGCTGTCGGGATAGAATGGAGCACCCAACAGCTAATTGTGCACAATACACGATTAGTTCGTACGTTTAGCTTGTGTAGCTTAGCACTGCTGTCAGGCGGCGCCTTTGTCTACCCTTTTGAATTTTTTTTTAAACTATTTTAATACAATTGTTATGTAACTCATAACTCAATATTTGTTATAAACTATAATTTTTTTCCTAATATAGAGAAATCATTTTTTTAAACGAATAATTTGGAAATTCAGTAGTTGTAGAAAAAACGTGTGTGAAGCTGACGTATCTTTTTAAAGATTTACACTAACCCTCACAAAAACAACACACACACGAATATATTACAAATGTAAACAAAGCACAACATTTAGCAGTTTATATCTTTTTTGTATTCGGAAGAAGATAGTTAACCGTAAGAAGTAAATTGTAGGAAGATAGTCCGGATGGCCGTCAATAAAGGTTTCAAAATAGTAGAAACATTATTTATAACTTTTATTTTTAGTCTCTCGAAAATCAATGATCTGGACTCAAATCTTATACACTTATCAGTAGAGATATTATGTAGCATAAGTGTCAAAATTATTCTTTGAAAAAAAATACAAAAGAGTAAAAAATTTAATTTTAATATGTTTGAAAAGACTGATCTATATGACTGTAATAAGGCCAATCTGAACATACAGAGTTGACCTTTGGAGCTCCACTAAACCTCAGAACTCCTCTCGTATCCAATCCTTCGTAAAATCCTTAATGCTCCTTACTTTGTCACAAATTAAATCATCGCTAAAGACCTTAATTTTACCGATCAGGCCCGAACCAGACATCAATCCTTCCATAATGAACTCCCAAACCCACTAACTTAGAATCTTGCTTCCTCTTCCATTTCTGATAATCCTCTGAGACCCCTGAAAAGAAGTTGGCCTCAAGACCTTCTCATTAAGAAATACTATTAAAGTACTCCCAATGTGTAGTTTCTCAACATGCTTGTATCATATCATTATAATCTGTAAATTTAAATTTGTTTGCATAAGCGTCAACCTTTTTATTAAAAAAAAAAAAATAAAATAAAAAATAAGAAT
>NW_027114175.1:12342-13806 GCF_000696795.3 Halyomorpha halys
TAACCCATTAATTCTTAATCTTTCATCCTTAACAATCCCTGATAATCCTCCGAGGCGTCTGAAAAGAAGATGGCCACGGGACCTTCTAGTTTAAATTAATGTTTGAAGTACCACCAATGGGTGGTTCCTTCCCAAGATTTTCAAGTGTGTATGAAACATACAACATATTTACCTGTTGTATTATTTTGTACAGTTGTAAATTTCAATAAATAAATAATAAAAAAAAAAAATTATTTTTGTAAGTGTCAATATTTTTCTTTAAAAAAAAAAAATGCAAAAGGGTAGACAAAGGCGCCCCCTAACAGCAGTGCACACTTACAAACTACTAAACTTACGAACTAATTATAGGAAGTGCACGGTTAGCTGTTGGGTGCTCCATTCTACCCCGACAGCTACTCAAGTAGTCGGCATATATATATTTCAACAACAGTGCATTTCGGTGTTGTGGGAGCTTAACCACAAACCTTCCGAATAGAAGAAAATATTGCTGTTTATCGGACTTGCTAAATTGTAGTACTTCTAGGGACTTAGTTTCATTATATAAGGTTTATGAAAATCAGATCAAATCACAAAGTAAAATATTTTATATGTTTGGAATTTGGGTACTTGTTTAACCTTGCGCCCTCAGAGAAGTTACCTTAGTCACGATAGGTAGCGCTTGGAGTCTTTATGTTACCTGGTTGAAGGGTCTGTTGGGAGGGGGGTACTTAGGTAAACTCTTCAGGGACAGAGACTAAACCAAGTGCCCTGTCTCCAAACATATTATAAAATATTTTTCTTTCGGATTTGATCTGATTTTCATAAACCTTACGTAATGAAACTAAGTCCCTAGGAGTACAATTTAGCAAATCCTATAAACTCGATAAACAGCAATATTTCCATATATTCGCAATGTTTGGTAGTTAGCTCTCACAACACCAAAATGCACTGTTGTTGGAATATATATATGCCGACTACTTGAGTAGCTGTCGGGGTAGAATGGAGCACCCAACAGCCCTTGGTGCACGGAACAGAATTAGTTAATAAGTTTAGTAGTTTGTAAGCGTAGCACTGCTGTTAGGGGGCGCCTTTGTCTACCCTTTTGAATTTAAAAAAAAATAATAATTTTTAATTTTATTTTATAAATATACAATGTACAATATTTAGCATATTGTTTTGGGATACTTCTTACACAATACAATTTTCTTGATGCTAATTTAATAACATTTATTATAATTACTCTATTTCACATTTTGGTGTAACAAACCCAAGGGGAAAAAATCAAAAATATTATTAAATTAAATTATTTTTTTTTTAAAATGTTTATTTATTGCTATTTACAACTATACATTATAATACATTTAGTAAATCTAAGTTAAATTGGAGTGTAGAGTTGGTAGTGCTCTAATGACATTTTACATTAGCTGGTCTCGTGGCCATTTTCTTTTCAGGTGCCTCGGAGGATTGTCAGGAATGGAAGAGGAT
>NW_027114175.1:15166-16489 GCF_000696795.3 Halyomorpha halys
TAGCCCTGAAGAAGCCCTGCAACGTGGGGCGAAACGTTGGCTCATTAAAATAGTATATTTCTACTATTTGAGTTTTTTTTTTTTTTTTTACCGCACCCGGACCATATTCCTTTCATCGTATTTATATATATATTTCTCTCTTCTGACCTTTATTGAAAATATATAGAATACAATATTGATATAGAGATAGATATGATTAAAGTGCCCAACTGATTAAAGTGAGAAAGCAACTTTTTTTTTTACTTTATTTAGTTTATTTACAACTGTAAAAGTATTTTTACAACCAGCGAATGAGATATATAGAGAGAGAGAAAAAAAAAAAAATAAAAAATAAAAATTTCATGAAGGTTAAGGTCACCTAATGATGCCTCTCCATTAAAATTGAAATTTAAAATTCAATTTAAGAGGTCTCTATTCCAGCTCCTTTGTAAAGGTCGTCTCGTATCTGGTAAGTCTAGTGTTGATAGTCCTTGAATTAGAGGGTTAGTGTGTGTTGGAAGTGTGTCGTGAAACCGTTTATGTAATGATTTAATGGTTGTTTGTACGTAGGGAGTTCGTAAGTCTTTGTGTAAGTTCTTGTTACTGATGTAGGGGGGAGCGCTACTGATCAGTCTTAGTAATTTTGATTGAAACTGTTGCAGTTAGTTTTTTTGGCATATCCGTAAATTTGTGCACCGTAAGTCCAAATTGGTATGAGAAGGTATAAATCTTTAGTTTTTCTGAAAGTGGTAATTTAGATCGTTTATTTAAAAGATGAAATAATAATTTAAATCGAAAGTTCAGCTTTTGTTTTGTTATTTTTAGGTGGGAGGTCCAGACAATTCAATATAAATCAAATATATGGAAATAGTAATATTGTCAAAAAATATCGATATTTCAGGCCAAATTTTTATTTTAAGGAATTATCGATATTTAAACTGATACTGACATCTATATTGCTCTAAAAAATTATCATTTTTAGGTTACGATATACTCTGCTCATATTCGAACGAGGGTATGATTCCTATAATTTCCGAAGAGCTATTCTAATAGCTAGTAGCTAGGATTTATAGATTAAAATCTCTAAATTTTAGATCACTAGGCTATCTAGTTTAATGTTTTCAATTAAAGATAGTGAAGATATTGTTCGGAGAGATACGTTTGATTGAGCGAAAGACTTAGAGCGATAGTAGACGTTTAGAGAGATGAATCGTTAAGTCACATGTGAAAATATCATCAAACATTCTAACTTTTCCAATGATTCTTTTCTACATTTAATACAAATTTTTATTATTGATATTTATTTCTTTAACTATAAATGTACTAAATCTGGACAAACGACTG
>NW_027114175.1:22764-23157 GCF_000696795.3 Halyomorpha halys
CGCCTTACCAGCCGAGAAGAACAATATCTTACATATTAGGGGTATTCAGATCTTTAGTTTAACATGTTAAAGCGCGTTAAATGGAAAAACTCATGTTAAATGGAGAAATATTTCCTTCTTTTACCAATTTAAAACGATATAACATATAACATGGCTGAGAGTCTGTTACTAGGGCTGTCAAATGGAGAATGACGTCACGCAACAGACCAGCTGAGCTTTTTACAGTTTAATTTGTTGACGTGTTAGGTTACTTGCTCGTAGTTTGTGTTTTATTTTTTCTTGTGTTTTGGACTTTTTAAAAAATACAATCAGTAGCCAAACTTTTACACTTCACCTTTCCACTTATTTTAGGCTTATTGTAATAAATTACTGTAATCAAACCTTAGAAGTAAA
>NW_027114175.1:23207-24016 GCF_000696795.3 Halyomorpha halys
CGCCTTACCAGCCGAGAAGAACAATATCTTACATATTAGGGGTATTCAGATCTTTAGTTTAACATGTTAAAGCGCGTTAAATGGAAAAACTCATGCTAAATGGAGAAATATTTCCTTCTTTTACCAATTTAAAACGATATAACATGTAACATGGATGAGAGTCTGTTACTAGGTCTGTTAAATGGAGAATGACGTCACGAAACAGACCAGCTGAGCTTGTCACCGTTTTATTTGTTGTCATGTTAGGTTACTTACTCGTAGTTTGTGTTTTATTTTTTCTTGTGTTTTGGACTTTTTAAAAAATACAATCAGTAGCCAAACTTTTACACTTCACCTTTCCACTTATTTTAGGCTTATTGTAATAAATTACTGTAATCAAACCTTAGAAGTAAACTAATAAAATAATTGATATATAAGAAGATGGTCAGGGTTGAGATCAAAAGAGAAAAAAACATAGTTTACAACTATTTTAGTTGTAACCTAAAAAAAAAAGAAAATAGTTGTGAACTATTTTTATTTCACTTTTGACCGCAACCCTGACAATCTTCTTATATATCAATTTTTACGGTCAACTATATATACATATAATAAAAAGATTTGTTAATTATATACTTATATTAATATCAATTATCTATTTGAATAAATATATGTTGCCACATTAACAGAAATATTGATTCAAAATATCCATTATTACAAATTGTAAAATAATTTGTTAACTATATACTTATATTAATATCAATTATCTATTTGAATTAATATATGTTATCTATATGAGGCGCCAGGAAGTCGCTAAACGTTTAAGCGTGTAT
>NW_027114175.1:24066-24422 GCF_000696795.3 Halyomorpha halys
TGTGACGTAATAAGGAGCATCAAGGATTTTACGTAGGATTTTGGATTGTAACGATTGGATGCGGGAGGAATTTGATGGTTTGGTGGAGCCCCAAATCTCAATTCCATATGTCCAAATTGGTCTGATTATTGTAGTGTATACTAATATATCACAAATAATAAACTAATTTGTTAACTACATACTTATATTAATATGAATTATCTATTTGAATAATTATATGTTGCTCCATTTACTGAAATATAAATTCTAAATATCTATTATCACAAATAGTAAAATAATTTGTTAACTATATACTTATATTAATATCAATTATCTATTTGAATAAATATATGTTGCCCCATTAACTGAAATATTGA
>NW_027114175.1:24472-24736 GCF_000696795.3 Halyomorpha halys
GAACTGATTACTATAGTGTATAAGATATTTTGTTTTGTTCTGACTAAATCATCCATGACCGTTTGTCAAGTGTTGTAATAATCAGAATCTACGAGTACTTTCTTGTCGTTTTAGACTAGTGTGAGGATTCCAAATAGGTTTCTTTTCAAGATGGAGTCCTAAGTAGCGAATCTGTTCGACAGGCTTTAGTGGGATATTAAAAAAGATACTCCAGGGCAGCTGTCAATAATGCAAAATTGTCATAAGAATTGTTTTTTCAGTCTA
>NW_027114175.1:33537-34769 GCF_000696795.3 Halyomorpha halys
TTTTTTGGAAATACTAAGTCGAAAAATATTAGACATGTGTTTGAGGGATTTGCCAATGCGCCTTACCAGCCGAGAAGAACAATATTTTAAATATTAGGGGTATTCAGATCTTTAGTTTAACATGTTAAAGCGCGTTAAATGGAAAAAAGTATGTTAAATGGAGAAATATTTCCTTTCTTGTTAGGTTACTTGCTCGGAGTTTGTGTTTTATTTTTTCTTGTGATTTGGACTTTTTAAACAAGACAATCAGTAGCCAAACTTTTACACTTTACCTTTCCACTTATTTTAGGCTTATTGTAATAAATTACTGTAATCAAAACTTAGAAGTAAACTAATAAAATAATTGATATATAAGAAGATGGTCAGGGTTGCGGTCAAAAGAGAAACAAACATAGTTTGCAACTATTTTAGTTGTAACCTAAAAAGAAAAGAAAGTGGCTGTAAACTATTTTTATTTCACTTTTGACCGCAACCCTGACCATCTTCTTATATATCAATTTTTACGGTCAACTATATATATACATATAATAAAATAATTTGTTAACTATATACTTAAATTAATAACAATTATAATATAAAATAAAAATAGACTAAAATCGAAGAGGAGTTATAATTTATAAAGAAGGCGATGTGCTTTTAAGAATTCATACACCAATGCAACTGTAGATTCCTCATCTGTGAGAGCTTCTGATAAATTTGGGGTCAGTTCCATACTGTTTATTATTGTAGGCAAATAGTGAGTACATTCTTCAAATATATGTCTTGTACGTAATTAATATTTATTTTATATTCATCTATTGAATTTTTAAAAAGTGCGGCTATGACAGTAGAGGAGTAACAATGCCCGAAGTGTTTAAATAATAAAGGATGACACCGCTGGTAGCCGTTCGTTCATTAAGCAAGCATGAATAATAAATATCGCCTCTTCTCACTCATTTTTAGTATTCAAGCATTTCTCTTTGGCAATGGTTTGTTTTATTTCCAGGTCTTCTAAGCTGGGAATTATCATTCTCTATACAATGAAACCTCTTTTAATAACTTGTCATCCTTCCTCTGGATGATCCCTATCTTCACTTGTTTCCTTGCATATGATAGGGGATGATCCCCAGGGAGTCAAGAATCATATTTTCCATCATCGTACCCTATAAATGGATTGTACGATATATTTTTTGTTTTTATCTTAATGATAGATTTATTTATTGATAGATATTACAATCTGCCACACAGTTGTG
>NW_027114175.1:41576-41987 GCF_000696795.3 Halyomorpha halys
AAAATGGATTAATTTAATTCCCCTACCTTTACTTGGCTGACTTTTTCTTATTGACTTATTATATAAGAAATTATTTTCTATATGACTGTTCGTTCATGAATAAAATTTTATTCAAATAAAAGTATGACAAAAAATAGGAATACTTTTGTATTCGTAGATTTCAATCGATTAAAAAAATAGTCAAATACAAAATTATTATTATTATTTTTCAAAATCACTTATTTTTTACATTTTCGGATTTCTAATATATGGGGGTCTCTTTACATATTTTCAGACGAATAGAAGACGTAGATGTTATCTATTTTAAGATCGTAATCAAACTTCTCAACCACCCAAATCCACTTGTTTCTAACCTGGCTTCTCCTTTATTACCTAATAATCCTCCTAGGCGTCTGAAAAGAAGATGGCCTC
>NW_027114175.1:43635-45643 GCF_000696795.3 Halyomorpha halys
AAAGTGAAAATAAATCGATACGCGGGTGTGCGATCTTAGAATCGATAGCATTTTCGATTTCTGCACTTATAAAACATTCAAAGGGACCATAATATATTAGAAATGAGAAAAGTTAAATCACTTATTTTTTACATTTTCAGATTTCTAATATATGAGAGTCTTTACATATTTTCAGACGAATAGAAAACGAAAATATTATCGATTTTAAGATCAAAATCTCGGGTATCGATTTATTGTTTCTTTTTTTTTGTTTCTAACACACTACGGTCCCTTTATATATTTATATGTTAGAAATCAGAAAAGTTAAAATCGATACGCGGGTGTGCAATCTTAGAATCGATAGCATCTTCGTTTTCAGCATTTTAGAAAACTTTCAAAGTGACTATAATATAAAAGAAATCAGAAAAGTTAAATTGCCTATTTTTTACTTTTTTGTTGTGACGAAATAAGTTATTGAATACATACATATTGGAGTCATGTATATCTGGCAGTTTGTAATTCCTTCGATTGCCTTGTGGCATTTTAAGGTGGCTTATTATTTACATTTTCGGATTTCTGATATATGAGGGTCTCTTAGCATATTTTTTTATACGAGTAGGAAACCAAAATGCTATCGATTTTAAGATCGCAATCCCGGATATAGATATATTTAAACAGATTCTAACATATTAGGGTCCCTTTACATATTTTCAGACGATAGAAAATTAAAATGCTATCGATTTTAAGATCCTGAATCGATTTATTTTTAACTTTTCTGATTTCTAACATATAAGTATATATAAAGGAACCATAATGTACTATAAGCTGTTTAACTAAGTCTATACCCGAAATTGAAAAGTTAAATCGCTTATTTTTTACATTTTCGGATTTTTAATATATGAGGGTCTCTTTACATATTTTCAGACGAGTAGAAAATCAAAATGCTACCGATCGAAAGCAATCTCGGGTAAAGATTTATTTAAATATTTTTGGTATATAATATATTATAGTTCCTTTTCTGATTTTTAATAGATAAATATATAAAGATTCAGGATCTTAAAATCGATAGCATTTTCATTTTCTACTCGTCTGAAAATCTGTAAAGGGACCCCAATATGTTAGAAATCAACAACATTAAAATAAATCGATATACGATCCGAAGATATTTGAAAGGACTGCCATAGGTATGTAAAACAAAAAAAACGTAAAATAAAAAAAAAAACAGACCATTTTCAATTTTTTAATTTATTTTATTAGATAAATATATTTATTTGATTAGAATTCTATAAATACAAATGTTATCGTATTTTTGTTTCGGATAATGTATTATTCTTTTAAAAAATTCACTAAAACTGAACGAATCTCGCGTGAATCGAATAATTTTCGCCTCTGAGATACACAGGGTTGACGTTTGATTCCTTGCAACGACACGCAGAGGAAACCAATTGTGGCAATGATTGCTAGGTCAATAGGTCTAGGCCACCTCCTAGACCAGGTGGCTATATCTGGAAGCTCTCTTGCACAACTCTGCCCTCTATAGTATGCTACCAGAAGTAGAAGGCCTCGGTGGAGGAATGGAAGAAAAGGAAATGTCACGCACGGTAACGACTGAGGAGTCCGCAAAAGGTTGCGGCCTTGCGTTAGTCACCTAAGTGGCTTCTGTGCGTTCCTCCTTATATAAAAAAAAACACACTAACAAAACATATATGGCACGTTTATTAATTAAGTGCGGCATGGGATTCTCAATACCTCGGAATCTTTTCATAGTTTCTTTTGACCATAAAGATCTGTTCTAACAACCAGTAAGGTCCAACTTGATGCAGACCACTAATGGTCTTTAATTTAACAAACTATGATGTGGAATTATAATTTCTCGGAATGAAATAATTTTTATAATTACTAATAATTCAAGAATGTTATTGAGTCAGAAATAAGAACACAATGGTTCTTTATTCAAATATGTTTTTCTTAAATGTCTTGAGAATAACCCTTCTTCAGAGATTTTAACTTAATATTTTTTCTTAAATAA
>NW_027114175.1:45693-46565 GCF_000696795.3 Halyomorpha halys
GAACACAATGGTTCTTTATTCAAATATGTTTTTCTTAAATGTCTTGAGAATAACCCTTCTTCAGAGATTTTAACTTAATATTTTTTCTTAAATAAGCATTTAGTGAGCTTTGGGGCTCCACTAAACCTTTGAATTCCTCTCGTATCCAATCCTTACAATCCAAAATCCTTTGTTAAATCCTCAATGCTCCTTACTTTGTCACAGAAGAAATTATGTTCCATATGCAACCGAACTAGATATCAATCCTTCCATTATAAGCTTCCTTAACACCCAAAACTATTAGTTTCTAACCTTGCTTCCTCTTCCATTCCTGACAATTCTCCGAGATGCCTGAAAAGAAGATTGTTTCGAGATCTTCTAACGTAGAAATGTTATAAGAGTGCTACCAATGGTTAGTTTCTGTTTATTCCTGTACCATACCATTATAATTTAACTTCAAATTTTCTTTATTTTTCGGTAAATACATTAGTGAATGTCAATATTTTTTTATATTGGAAGTAGTTGTTTTTTTAATAAATAGTAGCTACTATTAATTAATATTTTAGTTATTCAAAGTATCCCTATAAATCGATTCTAAAATTTTAATCCAAGAAACTCTCAATGTTCGCAAGTCATCATTGTGCGATCAAGTAGTTCAGGTGGATAATTAGGAATGGATACTTTTGGACTGAAAAATGCAGAAAATTCTTGTTTCGTTCATTGCCCATGCATAAGTACTGAAAAGTTATTATTTTTTTTTATTTATTTATATTTACAACTGTATAAAAAAATACAACCAGTAAATTTGATCATAATGACATAATGATATGATACAGCATGTAGAGAAACTACGCAGTAGTAGAACTCTAAAAACAGTTTACAATATAAGGTCA
>NW_027114175.1:48715-54213 GCF_000696795.3 Halyomorpha halys
AATATTATTAGATATTGAAGATATGTGATAAAAAAAAAAAATCTCTCTTTCGACATTTTCTTGGTCAGCTTTCTCTTTGTATATTCCAGCTATCAAGTCGGCCCATCATCTCCGCAGCTTTGGGAACCGGAAGACAGTTCATTTAATTTCGCCGACAATATTAATCAGCGACGCCAGCGCTACGAATTGACTCATCAAAGGATGCGGTGCCTAATTTGGTGACGTCATGTCTGGCACTTTGGTGTCTTCACACAGTTCGGGGATAATGCTCTGTCTTATTCATTGTTTGTTAGTGTCTTTTGCACGTTTCTTGCCGAAATCAACGTGAAGGTATCAGAACTTCGAGTTAAAAAGCTGATTGCTAGGCCAAAACGAAGGCCTATTAGCAAGTTTTGACCAAAAAGTAGCTTCAGGTTCTCAACATATAATATCAATAAAACCTAACCTGGTGTGATAACACGACAGTGAAGACTATCATGACGGCAACTATCATACATTTTATACTATGGAAATAGCTACAAGAGTTGCAGCAATGGTATTAAACCATTTCCGTGTAATGTGGTGTATCTCCATTATCCATTAAGTCATTTCAGAAATGTAGTTTTTTTTTTTTCGGAAATAGTTATTTTGCGTTTTTATGAAATAATGGATTTTAAAAATCAGACCAGATACCGTTCCTTCCATAACAAACTTCTCAACCACCCAAATCCACTTGTTTCTAACCTGGCTTCTCCTTCATTACCTAATAATCCTCCTAGGCGTCTGAAAAGAAGATGGGCTCGAAATCACCTCCTATAGAAATGTTATTGGAGTTCTATCAGTGTCACTATGTCACCTACAGCAAATTTACTTGTTGTATATACAGTTGTAAATAACAATAAATAAATTATTTAAAAAAAAAAATCAGAAAATATTGTTATAGCAATGAACAGATAATTTTTTCATATTTTATTAATTAATTGAGGGAAGGGGGAAGCTCAATTGTAAGGCACTGGGTCACTAACTCCCTAACTACTAAGAACACCGGTTCGCTGTAGCTGTGAGTCAGCTCCGTGGGTTCAAGAGTCCTCCGGGATCCACCCAGCCTCTTGAAATGGCTTACTTTACCCTTAATTTGGTAAAAATCTGTCGATAAAGCGTGATTCTGACCAAATCACCTCTTTGCACAACCATAGGTCTAGTAACTTAGTACTTCCCTACAAAAGACTGCACCCTGACATTTCATGGGTTGCAGTGGTATATATCTAACTTAATTAATTCATTTGATAAAAACAGTATCTAGAAACAAATTAAGTGTCCCACTAGATATGGCGTCATACAGGGCTCAGTTGTCACATACTTTCTTGTCAGTTAAACTAATTGCGAATTGAAAAATTAATATCTTTTGAACAGATGATTATGAAGAATTGTGGTTTTCACTCAAATGTTTCACATTACATGCGGATTAATAAAAATAGAAACAAAAAATAACAAAATGCTTATACACCATTAGCTGGTGTTAGAGATATAAAGATATGTCTCTGGGTAAAGAAAATAAAAAAATGTATAGTTATGTTAAATTTATAAAAAAAAATTATAGTTATGAATGACCTTAATTATAACTATTTCTTAAACTTTGTGATAAAAGTTTAAGAAATAGTGTCTGCTGATGAATGATTTTGACTTTGTTTTAAGTGATATTTGACTAATTAGGTAATTAAACATATGTGGGATATACTTATTAACAAAAAAAATATCTTTTACCTAATGTTTTTAATGTTTCATAGATATTGATGTTTTGACCTGGGCAGAATAGCCTGCATGAAGTTAGAGTTGTTTAAATTATATGGTTTCAAAGTTGTATTAAGATTGTCCCTGAAGATGGCCGGATTGGCCGAAACGTCGGACTATAACGGATAAAATTTGAATTATTTATAAAAAACTTAATTATACCTTTATTTTTGAGTTTCACAAATTCTAAACTATAAAAAAGATAGGGTTTTTAGTGGTGTTGATTAAATTGTATTAAGCTCTATTTAAAAAAAGTTATCTTATATTAGGCCATATCTTTCCCCTTTATAAAGTGTTTTGATAATATTAACATTTATATTAATTAAAATTATCTTTGTTTTAGGTAAGGATTCATAATTGCTCTACTCATTTGCTACTAATAAAAACAGTAAGTAAATTTTGATTACACTTATCTCGTATATAAAGCCGTCATAAATTTGGCGCTTACAAAAATGGGCTTTCTATATCATTTTTATCTAGGCCATATCACACAGCATCTCAGATTTAGATGTGTCTAACGATTTTGCAACAACTCCTATATCAAAAGCTAATAGACATTTGTAAATCGTTCGTAACAAGTTTTAGTTTCCATAATATTTACCAAAATTAATTCACACAATAATGAGTTTTTATTATTTGGAGAAATATATTGCTTTTTGAAAAAATATATTTCGTGAACTACTTAACGTAAAAAGCTCTGTTAGGGTTCATATTTTAGTAAATTTATTCTGCTTTAAATTAATAATTTAATTATTAGGTGAAGCATTTCTTTTTTGTTTTTTTAGTATTATAGGCTTCTCAACCACCCAAATCTACTTGTTTCTAGCCTGGCTTCTCCAAATTTTTAAAAAATATTATTTTGAAATATTCGAATAAAAAAGTATTCATCCCTCGTCAATAGAATACAAACTTCGAATAAAAAAGTATTCGTCTTTCTATCGAATAATTTTGCCCTACTGAATTTTACTTTCCCCATGGTTTATTTAGTCAGGCATAGAGCATCGGAGTCAAAGTTCACTCTCCCGAATTTTGGGCATATTTAAAGAAACTGTTAAAAAAAAATATTTATTTTCAGTCATCAAATTCCTCCAGAATCCTTCGTAAAATCCTTAATGCTCCTTACTTTGTCACAAATCAAGTCATCCATCAGGACCTCAATGTCCCCTATGTTGCCGATTTGGCCAGAACCAGATACCATTCCTTCCATAACAAACTTCTCAACCACCCAAATCCACTTGTTTCTAACCTGGCTTCTCCTTCATTACCTAATAATCCTGCTAGGCGTCTGAAGATGGCCTCGAGATCTTCTCTAGAAATATTATTGGAGTTCTATCAGAGGGTAGATTCTCCAAATGTTTTTATCATGTCACTATGTCACCTACAGCAAATTTACTTGTTGTATATATATGTATACATTTGTAAATAACAATAAATAAATTATTAAAAAAAAGTATTATAGGTAGTTTGGAAGATATAGAGCTCAAAATGAAAAATTACCACTAAAGTAACCACTATTTTGTATTCCTCCTAAGTATACTTGGCAGACTAATCAATTTTGACTAGTAATTATACGTAATTTGCATTAAATAATTAACAAATTGGGGTGAAATAACAGCCTTTTCCCAGCGACTATTGGACTATAACGATTCTCCCCTTGTTTCAGTTGGGAACTGCACTTAGGGTCATCAGTAGTCCTGTATTAGGGTCCCAATACTATTCAGGGATTAGAATCAGGATAAGGATCAGAATCATTAATGTTTAGAAGTAGTTCAAATATGTAAAATAAATAGTATTTTGTTTTAAATATATTATTTCAATTTCTTGAGACAGGTAATTATTTATTAAATAAATCAAAAATTGTATCCTTATTTGTCTCAACACTTTTTATTATATTAATACTAATTACTCTATTTTAGCTCATATATACATATATGCGTCCTCATAAAGGTTACATTAGTCACATTTCTGTCATGTTATTACAAGAGCCAAGACGAAAAAAAAAAGTAGTTATTTCAACACAATGTTTGATTACTTTAATGAAAACTATGTATAATTACTAGGCAAAATTGATGAGTTATAACGAAGTTTATGACCTTTAATTTCGTAGAAATATTAGTTTTCATGATATTTGCTAAAATAAATTGATTTATAGTTGTTCGGACAATAAATTTGATTTATGAAAAACTTTATTTCAGAAACCACTGGACGTACCGATGTCTGCCAGCGCTCAAATTAAAGCCGTTAAATTTACTACAAAATAGCTAATTATATTTATCTTTGTAGGAGTTGTCTAGATCCATATGTCTGCCAACACTCGAAATAAAGGAAATTTAACTTACTGTATAGTAGTTTATGACACTTATCTTCGTAGGGGTAGTAGTTTTTATGATATTGACATATGAATATGAATTTGGCAAAATAAAATTTGTCCGAACAACTATAAATCAATTTATTTTAGGAAATTTCATGTAAACTATTACTCCTACAAAGGTAAACTTGATAAATTACTTTATAGCTCATTAAACTAGCTTTAATTTGAGTGCTAATAGACATCTGTCGTTATTTCAACCCAATGTTTGATTACTTTAATGAAAACTATGTATAATTACTAGGCAAAATTGATGAGTCTGCCAAGTATAGGTAGGGGGAATAAAAAATGGCGGCTGTTTCATTACCGTAAAAAACACTAATTTTTCATTCGGAGCTCTATATCTTAAAAACTACCAACAACACTAGAAAATCTAAGAGAACATAATTTAAAGAAGAGTAAATATGCTGAAATATTAGCCCAAAAAGAGCTATTTACGTCCAATAGTTCTCGAAGATATAGCTTTTTAAAAAGCAAAATTTCTTAAAAATCTACTGAAAGACTAGTAGTTAGTAGTTAGTTAATTTATTTTGAGAAATCTATATCTCAGGAACTATGTGACGTACAGATGTATTTTAGCACTCAAATAAAAGCTAGTTTAATGAGCTATAAAGTAGTTTGTAGCTTTACCTTCGTAGGAATTGTAGTTTTCATGATATTTGCTAAAATAAATTGATCGATTAAAGAACTAAACTTATGTTATTATAACAATAAATGAATGATATGTATTTCTTTCTACTAATGTTACGTTTTTTATATATAAGAAGATGGTCAGGGTTACGTTTTTTATTTTGATTATATTTTTTTTACCCTTCAGTAAAATGTAATTAGTATGAAGAATATCGTATTTTATAAGGGGTATCTCAAGACAATATGGTAAATATTCTATTGTATATTTATGAAATAAAAAATATTTAAAAAAAAACAAAAAACAATTGCGTTAACATTGTTAAAAAAAAATGCAAAAGGGTAGACAAAAGCGCCCCCTGACAGCAGTGCTATGCTTACAAACTAAACTTACGAACTAATGCGAGACGTACACAACTAGCTGTTGGGTGCTCCATTCTACCCCCACAGCTACTCAAGTAGTCTGCATATATATATTGCAACAACAGTGCATTTCGGTATTGTGGGAGCTAACTACCAAACATTCCGAATAGAAGGAAATATTGCTAGTTATCGAGTTGATAGGTCAAACTAAATTGTAGTTCTAGGCGCTTAATTTCATTACATAAGGTTTATAAAAATGAGATCAAATCCGAAAGTAAAATATTTTAGAATACGTTTGGAAACAGCGTTAAGCCTGTGACCATGAAGAATTCACCCAAGTAACCCCCCCCCTCATACAGACTCAACTTGC
>NW_027114175.1:58143-58492 GCF_000696795.3 Halyomorpha halys
ATAAGTTTGATTTATGAAATCCTTTTTCAGAAAATTTCAGGACGTACAGATGTCTGCCAGCAAACAAATTAAAGTTAATTAGATTTACAATAAAATAGGTTATAACGTTTATCTTTGTAGGAGTAATAGTATTTCTTGTATTTGACAAAATAAATTCACAAAATGTTAGATTTTTGAAAAAAAATATCTCTAAATTCATAAGATGCACATATGTCTTTTATTCAAGGACATCATTTAAGGACATATGCCAACACTCAAAAGAAATTTAACTTACTATAAAGTAGTTTATGACAATTATCTTCGTAGGGGAAGTAATTTTCATGATATTCGCATATGAATATAAATTAGG
>NW_027114175.1:58542-59128 GCF_000696795.3 Halyomorpha halys
CTTACTATAAAGTAGTTTATGACAATTATCTTCGTAGGGGAAGTAATTTTCATGATATTCGCATATGAATATAAATTAGGGAAATGAAAATTTCTCCGAACAACTATAAATCAATTTATTTTAGCAAATATCAAGAAAACTACTACTCCTACAAAAAAACAAACAAAAAACTACTTTATAGTCCATTAAACTATCTTTAATTTTAATGTTGATATATATCTGTGGGTCGAATGGTTTTTGAAATATAAATTTGTCAAAATAAATTAACTTACTTCTGATCTTTCAGTACGTTCTGTACAATATTTTTATGAAATATTCCTTTTTAAAAAGTTATATCTCGAGAAAAATTTAATCTACTTTAAATGATGTTCTTATAGATTTTCTAGTGTTATTGGTAGTTGTTAAGATATAGAGCTTCGAATGAAAAATTAATTATTTTTAACTTTTTGAAACAGCTGCCGTTTTTTATTCCCCCTACCTATACTTTGCCAACTCATCAATTTTGCCTAGTAATTATACATAGTTTTCATTAAAGTAATCAAACATTGGGTTGAAATAACTACTTTTTTTTTTCGTCTTGGCTCTT
>NW_027114175.1:59709-60015 GCF_000696795.3 Halyomorpha halys
TTCGTCTTGGCTCTTGTAATAACATGACAGAAATGTGACTAATGTAACCTTTATGAGGACGCATATATGTATATATGAGCTAAAATAGAGTAATTATGTAAAATGTAATTAGTATGAAGAAAATTTTATGTTGTAAGGGGTATGACAATACAATATAGTAAATTATATATTTATGTAATACAAATGCATGTTTAAAAAAAACAAAAAACATGCAGATGTTTAATGCATTATTTTAATTTTTGACGTTGAACGTCCAATACTCGTGGTAGGACGCTTTCCCGAGTCACAACATCCAATAGTTACTCC
>NW_027114175.1:60735-62717 GCF_000696795.3 Halyomorpha halys
ATTCAGAGGAGTCATGAACACAATAGTCACCGGAATAATAAAAAAATCCTCCGATAATAATATGAAGTATTATAACCTATAATATGAAATATTTAATTTTTTTTATATTCTTTTATTTATTGATAGATATTACAATCTGCCACAGAGTTGTGGGCAATAGGTAATAGTGATGAATGATCTCATACATACTAAAATAAAATAAAATAAATTAATTTTTAAAAAATCATTTAAAATATATACAAACAGAAGAATAAACATAATCAAACTATCTGTATGAAAAATAAATAAATAAATTAACATAACGATAAAATAATAGCCTCTTGTCACATTTACACTCTAATATAGAATATTTACACAATCGACCTGAGGATCCCTGAGCCCACTCTATCCCTCACGTGTGAGGGGTAGAGCAGAGCTCAAAAGATCCCAGCGCAACCCTCTCGCCGAATAATATTTAATTAAATAATAATTTAAAAAATTGAATGTCTTCCAATAAATGTTTATTTAATTTTCCTTTCATCGCTTTTCCACAGTAGCATTTAGTTTTCTTTGATCATTTTTTTATTACTATGGATTTATTTTTGTGGAAAATTTTCTCAACAATTGGTTATTATAATTTTTCTTAAAAATGTATGAGGTTAAGATGAGGTTATTTAGTAATTGCTCCAGGGGGTTTTCGAATTAATGAAAAGTCCCGATAAAAAAAAATCAAAAAATCAATCCATCATTCTGAAGACTTCTCAGTCTAACCATTGTTTTGTAAGTTACTTATATCAATTCTTTCGAGATGTAGAGCATTAAATAAACAAGATAATGAAGCAATAAATTTTTTTTTAATATAAGAGGAAAAGATGGTTGGGGGTGCGGTCAAAATAAAATTAAAATAATTTGATGTAACTTATTTAATCGTACCAACGTTTCGGCTTGAGTTTCTAGCCTTCATCAGGGCTAAGAACAGAACAAGATAACAACCAACGAATACACAAAATAAAAAATAAAATATAAGCAGAATGACATATAGTGAATAATTTCACAGAATGGAATTTAGGGGTGCTGAGAGAAGTGGAAAATAAAATGTATACATAGGTAATTGAAAAAGTGGGTAAAATAACATATTTAAGGAAATAAAATAAAAATGAAGTTATATAATGCATAGAAGTATGAATATATTAGTTATTAATAATTTAAAAAGTAATTAAAATGTAGAAAGGAAAAGAAAATTGAGAGAAAGAAAATATATGTAACCGTAATAATTGATAAAGAGGCAAAATTATTTATAAGTAAAGTTTAACAAAAGAAATGAATAGAAAAAAAAATATTTTGAAAACAACAATAATAATATAAGGTGAACATAAAGACAGGGGTAAAATAAAACGAACCTGTTAGCTTGAAATCTAACTGCCAAGTGGTATACTGAGCTGAGAGTAGCCAAACTCCGAATTAAAAAAGACGTTACAAGAATGACTAAGAGTTTTTAAGAGAAAACATTACGAGTGGGTAATAAATAAAAAGTAAAAAGTAGAAAATATTCATAGGAAGAAAGTTTGTGAGACTTATTTGTGTTTTATTTTGACCGCAACCATCTTCTTTTCGTATAAATCATCCACGGTCAATTATTTCTCATAATTTATTTTTTTTTTTCATACTTGACAAACGCTCTAAACTTCCCATTCCCTACAAAAAATTAGTATACACTACGATAATAAGACTAATTTGGACATATGGAATTGAGCTCTGGGGCTCCATCAAATTCTTCCCGCATCCAATTCAAAATCCTACGTAAAATCCTTGATGCTCCTTATTACGTCACAAATGAACTCATTCACAAAGACCGTAACATCCCATTCGTTGCAGATTTGACCGAAAACAGATATGCGTCTTTTCATTCCAAACTCCTTAACCATACTAACCCATTAATTCTTAATCTTTCATCCTTAACAATCCCTGATAATCCTCCGAGGCGTCTGAAAAGAAGATGGCCA
>NW_027114175.1:62767-63320 GCF_000696795.3 Halyomorpha halys
AAAAGTTGACATTCCTTTTTAGCATCTCAAGAAACCTTAAATTAAAAAATATTCGAAAAAATCTGAAAATAAAAGTTTTTAGTCCTATATTTTCGCCTTTGATTCTTTTTTAGGGATTAAAAAAATAGAAATAACTTCAACTCTATTCAACCGATCTACACCAAACTTGGCAGAGGTTTAGGACTCTCTACACTGCGCCAAAGGGGAAAAATCATACTGGAGATATAAAATAATACTAAAAAATAAAAAAAAATAAAGTGTGAATTTTTTTTTCCCAATTCGAAACCCATATTTCGCCCCTATGGGGGCATTAAATCTACATTTATATTAACGTAGGAATTGGATAAAATTCAGAGGAGTCATGAACACAATAGTCACCGGAATAATAAAAAAATCCTCCGATAATAATATGAAGTATTATAACCTATAATATGAAATATTTAATTTTTTTTATATTCTTTTATTTATTGATAGATATTACAATCTGCCACAGAGTTGTGGGCAATAGGTAATAGTGATGAATGATCTCATACATACTAAAATAAAATAAAAT
>NW_027114176.1:0-4842 GCF_000696795.3 Halyomorpha halys
TGAAATATATTTATTTATAAAATACATCTAACAAAAAGGTTTCATGTAAAATGTACGTTTTACATTTAAAAAGAAAAAACTAACATAGTAAAGAACTTTATCTATCTTCTTAAGAAAGAAGAAGATCAACCCAGGAAAAAAAAAAATATATATATATATACAAGGTATCAGAATACAAGAGCCATAACAAAGTCGGACATAAACAATTACAATCCTTGACGTGCTAATGTTGTGATTGATTCTCTGACTTTAACAATATAAATGGTTTCCATATTTGAATTAATTTTACACTAATAATCTTTTAAACCAATAGTTTTATTTTAAAAGAAATTAAACTAATTTACTATACAAATACAGATAAACTTGTGGCCTTAATAGTAATTTTATGTTTTGATTTGATTACTAAAGTAAAAATTACTAATAGCAATAGCTATTAGTATTTACGGTATGGCCTTCTACGATCCTCTAAGGGTATTTTTCAACTACTCTCATCACATTTGAAATTTTCAGATTTGATATTTCTGGTCTTTGACTCGGAAGGTTGTTGAAATAAGATCTAATAATAGAATTGAATTTAGGATTCATTTTGTTTATTGTTTTAACATAGAAATAATTATTATATCTGTGTTATGTTACAGCCTAATGATAGCCCTAAACACCAATCAAGTGAAGGAAAATCCCCGGCACCTGGACCTACTTCTTCAACTGAAGTACAGCTGAAATATGAAAATGACAGACTAAAATTAGCTCTTGCTCACAGGTATAAACAATTTGATGCATTTATTAGTTCATTTTGTGTGAAGGCATGTATGTAAATTAATTTAAGATGGATTGATTAAACTTCACCACTGTTTTATTTTTGTTTATCAGATGTATACAAATATTAATTTGATTCTGATAGTATAAAAATAATAACTAAGGAAAAAAACAATAACATATGATAAATCCTAGAATTCATATACATAACTTGAAACATAGACATGGTATTTTCTTCCATTTCCAACAGGACACCAATGGGTTAAATTATAATTATGCCAATATTATAGCCTAACTCAGATTCTAAAATTTATTTATATATATATAATTTCAATCATTTATCAATTATAATATTGTAATACTTTCAATTCAGAATAGTTATCCTTCATAATCCCATTTAACTACAATAAGCCTTATTTAAACTTCTCATGTACCTTAATGTTTATAATTTTATTACACCAATAATGTTATTACCATATACCAGAGAGGTAAAATAATTTCATTAATACTTAAGGAATCTCCTAAGAGTCAATTGTAATAATATTTAATTGGTAATTGTAAGTAATATTTATTAATGAAAGTATGACAGATAACAATTGTGAAATAGAGTTAATCACTGAAATGATAAGCAATATCTTTATTCTAATTTTTATTTTTATTTTTGTTTTCATATATTTCAGTACAATAATTATAATTTCTTTCAAATTGTACCAGAGAATAATGTTGGGTCAATGGGGCATTTCGTGAATAAAAATATACCAACCTCTTCCCCAGAGTAAAAAAAAAAATCGCTGTTTCAATTTTAATAACAGAGAGAGGACCTGAAAATGAAAAGCCACCTAAAGAACCAAAATATTAATTCAGAAAATAATATAAAACAGAATATGCTTCTAATTGATACCCAAATTTAATAATATTAATATATAAACAAATAAAATACAGTATACCCCTCTACTGTTACAAAAAATAAATTATAATAAAAAAAAATATAGATATATATGTAAAAACTAAAATATCTTGCTTTAATAAATTAACTCTCAAAGAGGTGAGACGGTATGTGAATGTACTAACCCCTTCACAGGTCCGGTACACCAAGGAACTCAATGTAGGCCGACTCTTATCAGCCTGTATCCATGCCTCACTCCTACTGCACTTGGTATCAAGGTCTAATAAACACGCAGAGTCAATGTATATAAATGCCCCACAGTAACAATGTAATTAAATGCCTATAAAAATAAAGAGTTCAAAATAAATTTTAATTACAATCACAAAATAACTTAAAGTTAAAAAAAAAAAAGTATACTCACAGTTAAAAATCAATTGGAAAGTAAAGAGGGAGTGTTTACTTCGTGACCTGTCCGTATCTTACTTCGGGTATCCTGAGTGTATGTTGATTTTTAAATATTTAAATTTATTGTGGAAGGGGGGGTTGAAATGTGAGACCTTCTGCTTATTAATAAATATTTATTAAGAGACTAAAATAAAATCCCTGAGGGGGCAAATTGAGTTAGTAGGTTAGTTAACATATTATTGTGATAATATGATTTAAGAACAAAACTTGGGATCTCGTATAATAAAAAACAGTTATCATCTGTGTGACGTGTTCGCCAACGCAGTCACATTTTCTAGCCGTCGAGGTTGAGTGGTGGGCGAGAATGGTAAAGATGTAAAGACCATGTATTTCTCTTCAGATGTCTGGAAAAGTGTCTCTCTCTCGAAAGCTGGCCAGCATATCCTTGGCTTGGGCATGGTAGAGGGGGCAAAGCAGGTCCTTGCATTAATAATTTAGGACAGCATTGCAGTCGTGGTGTTTTTGGGGCTTCCGGTGCACGCAGTAAGGGGGGCATCAAAATGTGAGACCACTGACCCCGACTATACAAAAGCATAAAAGTACCGCTAAATTTGGATTATGTAAATCCGACAGGGAGAATAAAAAAAATTAAATTAAAAATAAACAAAACTTAAGGATTTAACTGATGGCTTGTTAGACCAAAACATTGTGAAACAATAATAAAATAGTGGTGAATATCAGCTTAATTAATAATTTTATGATTTTTTTATTATATCAATGTTTTTTTCTGATGAATTAATTATATATGTTATGATACTTAGTTACAGACAAAATTATATTTCTTGTTCTATAAAAAAGATTTGTTATTGAAGAAATATTCAGTAATTTTATTTAAAATAAATTTATTCTTATGTATGCTCCAATTCAAATACAAATAATAAATAAATTGATATCTAGCTTATAGTTTTTTGTTGCTATTTTTATTCTTGAAGACAGGTCTTCTGTTAAAACAAAAATCATAATTTGCACCAAACTTCACTGAATTAATGACTGAATATCTAGATAACAATAATTGACAACTACTAACTTTCTAAAAACATAACTCTACCTGATTAGCTAGGAACCCTTACGGTTCTGGCAGCCTAGAATATTCTACAAGATACCCAGGGTATCAGAAGATTCTCAGTTTACTTTGTAATATTTGTTTACATTATTGATATTTTCTGATTACAAAATATTCCTAAAATGTTTTTTAAGTAATATGTGAAAAAAATATATAATTGGTTTAAGCATATTTATTTACAGTGATGGTAGACTTTGAAACAATGAATTTATCCATAGATGAAAATTGGAAATTAGTTCTTTACTTATATTTTTTCATTGGCATCCATATTGTGTATTTTATGTCCCTAGGCTATAGATTTGTGATAATTATAGTTTATATTGCTTCAATAATTTTAATTTAGTAATAAAATTTTTATTTATAAATAATAATATTTATCATGTTTTATTGTTAGCTCAGCAAATGCTAAAAAATGGGAAGTAGAATTAGCTACTCTCAAAAATAATAATATGAGGCTTACAAGTGCTCTTCAAGAAAGTACAGCAAATGTTGATGAATGGAAAAGGCAGTTGCATTCTTATAAAGAAGAAAATCAAAGGCTTAAATCCAAGTATATTGAACTTGAAGCGGCTAAAGGTAGTAGTATTGTAATAATCTTCATTTAGCATTATTTAAATTATTTTAATTTAAAAATCTTAATTTATTTTAAATTTTAATAGTTAAGTTCTGGTATATATGTATATTACCACTAATCACTGGCCATCTCTGTGATGTTTAAGTTGTAATACTGTTCACAAACACAGAGACTCATGTTTGATTCCAGTGTATGTAAGAGCTTTTTTTTTTTTTAACCGTTAATTAAGTTATGGAATATGACCTACTCAGTCATATGAGGATAAATCATCAACAAATTGGAAAAAAAAAAATACAATAAAAAAGCCCAGTCTGAAAACTGTAATTCAGTTTGTGAAGACTCATATTAAATTTCTGTGATAAAATAAAAAGTCATCTACCTCTTGAAATTTTAAAACTTCTACTCTTGTAGTTTAAATTGTATTAACCGATCTAAATATTACCCATTACAAAAAATATATTTTAAAGTATTATCCCAAACATTTTTTAGGCTCTTGTTTTTATTTTGGTACTATTGATGGTTAGTTCTTACTATTATATCGCCTTCCAGCTCAAATAATGAGACCATTAAAAACGTTCATTTTGTGAATACCTCAGTTAAAATGTTTGTAAATTTAGATTGTTGATGAGGGCAAAATTCTCTTCAGTGAAACTCCAGCCCCAAGGGGCTATAATCTATCACCAATTCAGGCGTTAAAAGAAATAGATAAGAAGAAACCTCCACAGTTTTAATTTAACTTATTTTTTTATTTATTGATATTTACAACTGTATAAAAAATACAACAAGTAAATTTGATCATAATGACAATGATATGATACAGCATGTAGAGAAACTACCCAGTAGTAGAACTCTAAAAAGATTTTACAATATAAGGTCTCGAGGCCATCTTCTTTTCAGACGCCTTGGAGGATTGCCAGGAATGAAAGAGGAAGTTAGAAACTAGTGGGTTTGGGTGGTTAGGGAGTTTATAATGGAAGGAATGATATCGGATTCGGGCTAGATCGGTTTCATAAGGAACATTTAGGTCTCTATGGATGGTTTTATTAGTAACAAAATAAGGAGCATTGAGGATTTTACGAAGGATTTTGGATTGTAAGG
>NW_027114177.1:0-607 GCF_000696795.3 Halyomorpha halys
TCAAATAGGGCTGCTCACAATCCTATAGTTATAACATTTAACATGGTAAAACATATAACATTTAACACAACATCATGAATACCCCTTTTATAGTACAAGAGTCGCGAAGAAAAAAAAAGGCAGTTACTTCACCTCAATTTTTTATTACTTTAATGAAAACTATGTATAATTACTAGTCAAGCCTGATGAGTCTGCCAAGTATAAGTAGGGGGAATAAAAAATGGCGGCCGTTTCAAAACCTTAAACAAACATTAATTTTTCATTCAGAGCTCTATATCTTAAAAACTACCAACAACACCAGAAAATCTTAAAGAACATTATATAAAGAAGAGTAAATTTGCTGCAATATCAGCCCAAAAAGAGCTATTTACGTCCAATAAGTCTCGAGATATAGCTTTTTAAAAAGCAAAATATCTTAAAAATCTCCTGAAAGATTAGTAGTTAGTTAATTTATTTTGAGAAATCTATTAAATCTCAGGAACTATGTGACGTACAGATGTCTATTAGCACTCAAATTAAAGCTGGCTTAATGGACTATAAAGAAATTTATGACCTTTATTTTCGTAGGAATAATAGTTTTCATGATATTTGCTAAAATAAATTGATT
>NW_027114177.1:2977-3299 GCF_000696795.3 Halyomorpha halys
TGCGGTCAAAAGAGAAACATAAATAGTTTACAACTATTTTGAGACAAGCGGTCTCCACTAAACGGTTTGGGACTCCACTATACCATCTAATTCCTACCTGAATCCAATCCTTACAGCCCAAAATCCTTTGTAAAATCCTTAATGCTCTTTACTTAGTCATGAATCAAGTCATCCATCAGGACCTCAATGTCCCATATGTTGCCGATTTGGCCAGAACCAGATACCAATCCTTCCATGATAAACTTCTCAACCACCTAAATCCTCTTGTTTCTAACCTGGCTTCTCCTTCATTACCTAATAATCCTCCTAGGCGTCTGAAAAG
>NW_027114177.1:7224-8115 GCF_000696795.3 Halyomorpha halys
GTTGTTTCAGTTTAGTGTGAGGATTCAAAGTAGGTTTCTTGACAAGATGTCCTAAGTAGCGAATTTTTTTAACATGCGTTAGTGGGATTTTAAAAAAAAAATAATGCAGCGTAGGAGAGTAGGGGTTTACGACAGTTAAGGTGATCTGGAGGGATTTGTTAGGATTTATTTTGATTCTCCGGTTGTGACACTTTTGGAGGTAATACAAGATCGGCCTGGTGGGCGTTACATAGTTAATATAAGAGGTACAATTTTTTATAAATAATTGATTATGGGAGAGTATAATCTCATATAAATCTACAACTCATACTTACTGGTATTTGATAGGATTTAAAATGTTTAAGAAGTTACAATAGTATTATACAATAAATTAAGGCTTTGTAGCTTAGAGTTCAAATATAAATAAAGTGATTAGTAAGGATTGTAAGGATTAGATGCAGGAGGCATTTATCATTTAGTTGAGCTACAGAGTCCAATTCCGTATGTCCAAATCAGTCTGAGTATGTGTTCTAGTAATCGGAATCTACAAGCGATTTCTTGTCAAGATGGAGTTCTAAGTAGCAATTCTGTTTTAACATTAATTAACAGGCGTTAGTGGGATATTAAAAATAATATTGTAGGGCAGAAGAGTAGTGGTTTAGAACGGCGAGAAAAGGTAATCTGATGAGATTTATTTTCTATTTTAAATTGACTGTCATTTGGACATATGGAATTGAGCTCTGGGGTTCGACCAAACTATCAAATTCCTCCAGCATCCAATCCTTACAATCCAAAATCCTTGATGCTCCTTATTACTTTACAAATACACTCATTCACAAAGACCTTAACATTCGTTGCAGATTTGGCCCAAAACAGATATGCGTCTTTTCATTCCAAACTCCTTAACCATCC
>NW_027114178.1:0-4634 GCF_000696795.3 Halyomorpha halys
ATTGTTGAGTTGACATCTTCACAGATCGCAAGATCACAACCACACCTTTGTAGGAAAAAGATGAATATATATCGATTCTTCGGTAAAAAAAAAAGTAAAACTCAACGAGCGCAATTATTCGTCATATACTTTTCTCTAACAATTATGGGGCAAACCAATAAGAAAGAACCTCATCTAAATTCCATTCTTCCTATTATAACATACAGTTTGCCATTTTAATAATATCAGAATGTTAGTTGAAAATAAATCAAAGAAGACAACCATCGTAGAAGAGGTGGTTAATATTTTTGCCAACAATTCTAGAAGGCTAATGCTCCCATAGCAAACCTCTTTATCTGTGTATTGTGTGTATTTATGGATAATAATTAAGTTTATGCTCGATTTTCAATAATTTATTCTGATCAAAGCTAATACAAATTTAAAAAGCAATGATTGAATCTTAAGAAGTAGTAATAAAATGGTGGAAGTAGTTTTTAGAATGTATATATATAGTACGACAAAGTCTTCTCACCATTTTCAAGGTTTGTGTCGTATATGGTCTCCTGGTTTATTAGTGTTTCAGTAAACCTTTATGGCTATCTTTGTTTTTTCTTATGAAACTTCTCTCGAGTGCAGACGAAAAATTTGATTTGTTATTCTCTAGGCAGCAACTCCATAGCTTCAATAAAAAATCCTAGGGAGCTAGTGAGCGACCAAGACAGTAATCGGCAGAAAATTTTCGGTTAATATTGTCTAATAGGTCTCTGGAGCTCTGACAAGTAGAATTACGAATTGGTAGTTTAAGAAACTCTCATTCCTTGAATTTTTCATAAAAAAAAAAATGTAATTTCATTTTCTGTCCAAGTTGAAGTGAAAGAGGAGTTGATATAACAAATCTCTACTTGCCAGTTTGATATATATATATTTTTACTTTCACCTACTTATATATGGAACATGTAGTAAGGAAAAGTATAGCGATCGTATAAATTTCGAATTCTTTTCAACTTTTTGTGGTCTCTTGAGTCCAAATACCCTAGTCTTACAAAATGGTTTGTTGTGCTTTTTTTTTTTTTTTTGGTAGGGGAAAAATCATTCATAAGACCAAGTGCAACATAAAAAAGTTTCACTCACTGTGAGATTCCTACTAACTAATAAAATACATCCCAATTTTTTTTTTTATCACACGACAGAACCGCTGTCTAACATTACATCGAGTGACAGAAGGCCTATATACCTACTTCTTCTCTGGACATCTTATTTAAGCTGTCATTGCCTGGCCTCTCATTTTTCGTTCCTGTGTTTAGAACCTTCTGCCGATTTATGCTGCATATTCTGCTGCAGCACTCCTATTCTCCTGCCTAGCCATCATAAAAACGTCTAAGTTTTCCGGGACTTGTTATTTTTCAAGTTTCATATCTTTCTTCCTTTTCTCGAGCAAAACATGAACAACAGAAGAACAAATTTTCTACTGGTTTACCCACGAAATCATAAGTTAGGTCTTCTAGTTTGAAGGGGGTTATGTAGGCCCTGAAGCAACCATGACCTGTAAGGACGCAAACAGCATCATAGGACACAATGGGTGTGTGTGTGTGTTTGTATGTGTGTAGGGGTGCGTGCATGAATGTGTGAGTGCTTGAACAGTGTGTGTGTGAACAGCCTAACTCAAAAACCAATAGTGGTACAAAACTGAAACAGAGTCATCCAAGTCAAATGGGAAAAGCCGAAACCACCCGAGCATTCGAATTGCATGACATCTTTGTTAAACTGTTACATTCTTGGTAGGAACTAAATTTTTATCCGTTATTCCCACCTCTAGAAACCCTGAAATACGATGTTTTAAAGCAATCGAAAAATTTAAAATCATTTGCCCTTCCTTGCTTTTTAGTTTTTTTGAAAATCAGAATTTTTTTTCGAAGATATCGAAAATTTCAACACGATCCCACCAGCCTACTCAAATCATTGTATGGTAAATGTAAGTTGTGTGATACGCGCACCGCACCAGAATTTTTTTCCTTGAAGTCATAGAGATATTTTTCGCAATTCATTCATTACTTAATAATTGTACTAAAAGCTTCTGTTAATATAATATAATATTTTCATTATTATAAGTGTAGTATAATTCCGGATAAAATGTAATATATTTTTTGTATAACATCTCCAAAAAAATATTTGTTTTTAACATTGGATATTACGTTCTATGTTAGATTTTATTGTCATAATAGATCTGATAATGCTGAAGTATTTTTAAGCAGAACTTAGTTTTTTGTTAGAACTAGTAACAAACAATAAATAGAAAAAACGTATTTTCATGTTGAAAATCCTTTATGATCAAAGCGTTACTTCTGCTAAATAAATATATATATTTTTTTTAAAATTAACGTAATAATGCCTGTCAGAGGCAAGAGAACATGGCAAGTATTTTTATTTACTCTCTCCTTCGTTATGCATGTTTATTAAAACAGTCTGTGTATTCTTATTAAATAAAGTGCAAGTTATAATTCAAAAGTTCAACATATTGATGATTCAGATTTAATGTTTTTTTTTTTTTAATTTGTTACTAAATTTTTTGTATTTGTAGATTTCTATCCATTTTAAGCATTTGAAAACAAAATTACCCTCCTTCAAAAAAGTCTTTTTTGTGCTCTTCTCACCATCATAAAATCTTTTTCTTTATTTTAAAACAATTATTGCTGTAAATGCAATAATTATATTGTCTCAAAATGCTGTATGCTTAGTCGTAACAACTGGTTTACATATATGATACTGACTAGGCATTTACTAAGCAAATGCCAGTTACTGCATTTTTACACTAAGTGTAAGTTAAATCAGCTGAAAATTAGAGTATTAATTGGTGTAGTATTACAATTGGACCGTGTTAATTAGAAGTGCATTGGGTATTTACATACCCTGTTTAAAGTTTAAGTCTAAGTTGAGCAAATGTATCAAACTTTTTATTTATTTATTTTTTTTAATATGTGCTCGCAGTTAATAATAACCCACTAATTGTATCCCAAACTCTCCAATCCCATTTCACAGCCCTCGAAGAATGTTGTCGCAATTGGAGGATTAAGATAAATTCCAACAAATCCCATCAAATATCCTTTACCCTTCGTCGTAAACCTATCGACTGCCCTACAGTTTCATTTAATAATGTTACTCTTACCCCTGTCGAACAGATCGGCTACCTTGGACTACATTTGGACAAACGATTAACCTGGAATCCTCACACAAGACTGAAAAGACAGGGAACTGCACGTCGATTTCGACTATTACAGCACTTACTAGACAAATGGTCAAAACTTCCAACACATTATAAAAGACTGATCTACATGACTGTAATAAGGCCAATCTGGACATATGGAGTTGAGGTTTGGGGCTCCGCTAAATCTTCGAATTCCTCTCTTATCCAATCCTTACAATCCAAAATCCTTCGTAAAATCCCCAGTGGTCCTTACTTTGTTACAAATAAAATCATACATAAAGACCTTAATGTTCCCTATGTAAGCGATCTAGCCCGAAGCAGATATCACTCATTCCATTATAAACTCCCTAACCACTCAAACCTTTTCAGGCGCCTTGGAGGATTATAAGGAATGGAAGAAGAAGTAAAATTACAAACTAGTGGGTTTGGGTGTATAGGGAGTTTATAATGGAAGGAATGATATCTGGTAAATATGTAACATTAAGGTCTTTATGGATGTTTTGATTTGTGACAAAGTAAGGAGCATTGAGGTTTTTATGAAGGATTTTGGGTTGTAAGGATTGGATACGTGATGAATTCGAAGGTTTAGTGGAGCCCCAAAGCTCGAAAAAATATCAAACTACACTTAACGCAGTATGAATTTGTCATTAAATGAAAGTTGAATGAAACTGTGCCACATACTGCGTTTTTAGAATGTTTACCTTTGAAAAAATTGGTAAGTAAAACTGGAGTAAGTGGTTGTTTTTAATTTTACAGTATAAATGGTGAAATTTATTTAATTTAAAAAATAAAGAAGATATAGGGATTGTGCTAATGAAAAAATTATTGCTATAAAGAACAAGAACATGGCTTTCGGTAGCGGCTAAAGGAACTTAAATAGTAGTTAAACTGTTTATTATGAGCCAACGTTTCGCTCCACTTTGCCCATGCATTTCCATAAGGTTTGGATAAATATGTTTTAGAACATCGACCCCCGCTGCGGAGTTCCTGAAACAGCAGAACACGTAATAGTGGATTGCTCCGCCATAGAAGGTTCCCGAGCCAGATTGTCGAGAAAGCTCGGGAGTTTCGCCCTTGCCGAGTCGGACTTCCCACGTTTGATGGAAGAAGAGAATTATCATTTCTTCAGGGAGTTCGTTTACGGGTGGGAGGAGGTGGCGGACCCCACTCATTTCATGAAGGAAAGGGCTTGACCAACCGACATCGGCGAGCCACTGGAAGAAGAGGAAGCTGATCCAGAGAGACCAGGAGGGCTGGACCAGCTTGGTAACTGCGGGAGACACCTGGAAGGGTGCAGTGGAGAAGGTACAGCCCCATCAGTAAGGGGACCGACCGAGATAGCCGAGCTTGATATTGAGAGGGCAGGTAAATGATATCTGGAACTCTCAGGCCAGATACTGTGAGGGCAGGTAAATGATATCTGGAACTCTCAGGCCAGATACTGTGAGGGCAG
>NW_027114179.1:0-5114 GCF_000696795.3 Halyomorpha halys
CTATATATATAAGTATTGTTTTTAATTAAACTTTCATTGTTGTATAATATTTCAAACAACGAATTTAAGTCTTGAAAATGGGCAGTTGCCTGAAACCCTGACCAGTAAAATAAATAGAAGACTGAAGTAAAAAGGGTATGCACTTAGTAATATGCACTTAGTAATAAATATGATGAAATTTAAAAATCTTTATAAACCAAGGCAAAATGTATGGATTCATCTGGAAATGGGTTTATTTAAGAGCTGAAAAGAAATCTGAAGCACAAATTGATAAAAAAAACAATTGTTTAACATACTTTACTCCATCTAAGAACACTGGGTCCATTACAGACGATTCAATAGATCCATTAAAACGCTCTATAATTTAATTATTTTATTTACTATTTATGATCATGTAGTATATAAATGTTATTTGTGTATAATAGCACAGGGGACTGAAAGCATAATTTTTAGCGAAAAAATTCTGTAAATGGAAAATGATGTGAGGTAAGTGACGATTGGTAGTTAAACTTTATACCCTTGTACATGTATACTAAATCAAAGTTCGGAAAATTCGGTACTTCAAAATCTACCTTGTTTTCCGATGCATTTATGGATATGAATAAAATCCTCAACTCAAAACGAAATTTATTATAGGACGAATTCTTAAGCTCTATTCGAATTCCGAGGGTCGGAATATACTCAGTATACGGAATATACTCAGTGAAGTTTCTGCAAATTTCATTTCTTGATAAGATGATACCATTTTATATTAAATGGCGACTGTAAACTGTATTCCATACAGATATGAATGGTTTTAAGATAATTTATCTTATTTGAACTTAACTTTTAATTTTCTATTTAATTAGTTTAATATTTTAAATTTGTTCTTGATCATTTCTTGTGTATTTATTTTTATAATTTTATTTGCATTATTACGTAATCTAAATTGACAATGCTAAATCAGGCTGTAATCATGTACCTTGTGAGTTTCTAAAAATTTTGAACAGTGACAGTAAAGCAAGAAAATATGTAAAAAATCTTGATTCTGAAACTTACTCAAAGAAGACTTGATAATTTTCATTAAACTGGTTAACCCCTAAAATGCGGTATTTCGAAAATTAAGTAACTCAAAGTAAAATCAACCTCTCCTCAACTCCAACTAATTGTGTTTTGAGTGTATATAGAATAGAAGAATAAACATTATATTAGACTCACAATTAGTAGAACAAGCTTAAAGTTATAGGTGGTTGATTTGGTGGCAAGGGCGTATTTAGGATCAAAACTAACACGGAAAAAAAAGGCAGATGAAACCAAAATTATAGTTGACACAGTATTTTATTAGTTATGACAATTAGTATTTGCTTAAAAAAAAAAATTATTTTTGCTAATTAATAATTTTTTCACTTCTAAGGGGTGCGCAGATGCCCCCACCTGCTCCCTCCCTCTGGGTATGCCCATGTTTGGTGGAAGAGGGCCGAACAGCCTGATCTTTTGATGCATACAATGTCTAACCCCGTTCTTTTTAAAATCAATTTTTTAAAGGCTTAAGAAAAAATAACAATAAATGTTAACTGGAATATGTAATAATTTTTATTTGAAGTCAAAAATACTGATATTACGATAATACTTTTTGAAAGTTTAAATTAATGTTCTGAATATAGTAAACAAAACTAGAGCTAATTGTATGGTTCAAAACAATAAAAAAAACCCTGGAAAACAAGACAAGATACATAATGCTACTTGGAGTGTTTTGTTTAATGTTACTGATTAGGCTGAATGTATCCGGACCCATGGTTAGCATCAGTATATCAATATTTGTCAACACAACTGTTAAAAATACTCCAGGAATTCTCCAGACAATTAAAATAGAGGGACTTGAAAATATTTGTAGCATATTTATTTACATAAAAAGTGAATTTTAATCATTTTATTTTTAAAACATATTTGAACGAAAAAGTAAAAACAGGATATTCTAAAAAAACAAATGAAATTACTGAAATAAATTTAAAACGATTAATCATCGTCGTAATTGGCGCGACAGAACATTAACGAGCCTGGGCCTCCTCTAGTTGCTTCCGCCAGGCCGTCCTTTCTTCTGCTGCAACTCTACAGTTTCGTGTTCCTAGAAGGACCCGGACATACGTTGATACAACGTCCAACCATCTCATGTTCGGTCTCCCTTCTCTTCTCTTTCCATGTAGTTGCTCGGATAGGATCTTGTTCTTCCTTCTTCTCAATACATTGCCCTTTTTACAGGTCCAAATATTTTTCTCAGAATGGACCTCTCGAAGACCAAGAGTCTCGCTTCATCAGATTTAGTGGCCCAAGCCTCGGATCTGTATGTGAGAAAGGGGAAAACGATTAATCCATAAATAAATACATTTTTAATGCCAGTCTATGGTTCCTTGTCTATGGTTGCCCACGGCAACGGGACGTAACAGTGTTTTGTGGAGATGAATTTTGGTCTTGTTAGACTGGTTAGCCATTCAAAAATGATACCTGTTGGTTGGTTACCTGTTATCCTTCTGCGATTACCTAGGGAAACATTTTTAGAAATTAGTTCTTTTCCCAGATAGACGAAGGAATTCACTTTTTAGTATTTACATAGATGCAGTTTTCTAGATTCCCTGATTTTTCACTAGCACGCATGTATTTTATTCATTCCTCACCAACTCAAATTCAGATGCAGGCCGTTCAAAAACTGTAAAAGCTTCTATTAGTGCCCCCTTTGAATAATAAGAGAGGCCTGAGCATCCTCATTTCTTATTTCGTTGTCAGAACTTCATGAAGCTGAGAGGTCGGATCCCAATGAACATTTAATTCGTTCGGCTTTTAATCATTTTCACCAAGTTTAATAAGCTTCTGTAGAATTCCAAATTCCTCCATTACCAAGATCATTTAAAACCAGTTAACGCTATTGTAAGCTGACCTAAAGTCTAAGTAAATAGTGTGATAGTGTGACTATCCTGAATAAGCGGGCTTCACTATAATAGTCCAGATCGAGAAGGTATGCTATGGATTTTCCTCTCCTGAAACCCACTTGATGTAAATCAAGCTTTCATTCAGGAAATAGTACAAATTTCTAAAATAAAATGTTGGAGGGAATATAATAAGCAAAAAGATGGAGAACGACCAATTCCTCGGTTAATAAGTGCATATTGTTTATAAGCATATTATTCCTTGATACCATCCAATAGGAATCCGCTCTTTACTCAAGATCAGAGGTATAAGTGAAAAAAAACCCAATAAATTATCTCAAGCAAACTTACGCTAACATAGAGCAAAGAATAGTTAACCCATTAACTAAATATTTTGAACATTTCTTCTATAAATGTCTCTATTCAGTTTTACTTGGTCTCGATCAAAATATCAATAAAATGTCGTTATAACGTACAATTATTGTTTATATTTGCACTAAAACATTTTTTGTTTAGAGTTACGGAAAAATGTTTACATCTAAATTAGAACAATTTCATTCGTTCATAGCTAAATAAATAATTTAAACATAAAAAATCAATTGAATAAATGTTTACCTTGACAATATGATTCCAAAATGGATGCATCATATAAATACTCAAGGGATTCGTGTCCACTGCAGAATACTGAAACAAAATGAATATTATGAAAAATGATTAGCAGAAGAAAAAATGAATAGATACATTCAAGTTTTTAGATACAAAAACAATTTAGACTATGTGCACACTGAAATAAACCTTTTCAATTATGACGTACGGGGGAGGGTTATCTATAGGGTAATACACTCAAATTCAATCATTGTGAGGGATCAAATTTTCATTTCATGGGACCACCATAGAACTAAAAGATGACCACCCCAGGACGGATTCGAACCGGCACCGCTGCAGTTCCGAGGTTGCGAAGACCTATCTACGCCTCAACTCCTTCAGTTACAGACGGCCCATATTAAAACCAATACTCTTTACTGACGTCCAACGCTAAGTAGTCTAAGTGGTCACAGTAAGGTAATATATTATTTAATGGAAATTAAGAGGTTTTTCTCCCCCGAAACAAAAGTCTACCGAGAATTCTTAAAATTTCAAGTTTCTCAAACCGTTCAGCAACCAGGGTGGATTTGATTTTGTCCAATATGGATAAGATGGACTATTTCTTCCGTCCCGAACAAAATAATTAAACATAAATTATTTAGACTAAACAAAAACTTTTTTATTGTTATTTCTTATTCTTAAAAAAAAAGGTAAGGTAATTAGAAAAGGAAAGCACAGCGCGAGATACATGAACCAGTTTAATTATGACCAGCCAGTAATTGATCACTTACAACAAGTATATATATATTTATAACTTCATAAAATGTTGGATGACGACTAGATCCGACACATGTTCACTTTTCTAGGATGTTTCATAGAACGATCTTCACAGGAAGTTGTAAAGTTATTTGATTCGGCTGAAAATTAATTGAATTGGATTCAGACAATTTGATAGTTGTTTATTACAGCCATATCTTCGAGCTTTTCTCGGTAGATGCAGTTAAAAGGCTTGTTCTGACGACTTTTAATTGGCATACACATTTGGAATGGAAAAGCCGTTCTGCGCATGACCCTACGTTTTTTTTCCAAAAGAGGACGTTGGAACAAACCTAATGACTTCAGGTATTGTTCCTAAAGCTTCATTATACCTGAAGCCTACCGAGAATTCGACATCCTTGCTGATGTGTAGAGCTGGCACACCCAATAAAACAGAAGTTATGATAAAAGTGTACTCAATTAATGATTCATAGAAAAGTTCTCAATTAATGATGTCAGTTTTCATAAAAAAGATCAGAATAAAGTAATTGGGCTTTGCACATAAACTAGATGGAAACAAAATTACCAGTATGATAATGAAGGAAGTTTCCTCAAAAGAACAGCGATATGTGTAATACTGCGAGCACTTATCTCTCTGGTGGCACTTTTACTTTTTCCTGTTGAGTATTTTTACTTTTAGTAGTAGAATTAATTTGTAATTATTGAGCTAAATAAAACTTTTTAATTTTATATTGTTATATTTGTAGAATTTTTATATTGTTTATTTATAATATATGCATCATTGCATGACCAGGGTCAGCTCGTATGAAATATCGTTTTAGATGATTCTATGATTTATAACCTCAAGATATT
>NW_027114180.1:0-4243 GCF_000696795.3 Halyomorpha halys
ATTGTAACAAAATCGATTATTTTGGATTGATCAGTAAACATCGAAGATAGCGGAGAGGAGATAGGCATTCTTAGTTTGGATTGCCTGGTGAGAGGTCGTACTTCGGCTGGAAGCGGGAAAGCTTGGAAGCCATTGTTAGAAGAGAGGCAACTTGTCAAGCAAGAGGAGGAAGCCATTTTGGACGCGAGGACAACAAAATAAGAAAAAAGAAGACACCAAGGAATCAACGAAAGAAGATCGTGAACTTGGTTAGTTTTGTATGCATAACAATAGATACATGTGTAAAATAGATTTTAATTTAATTAAGTGTAATTATAATAAGTGTCTGTTTTTCTGATTGCCTAGCAACCCACCCTGAGATTAAGAGTCTCTTTTTATATAATAAAATTATATTATCCATTAAGTAGTAAAGTTCTTAATTTGAACCCAAGTTATCTTTGATATTTGAAAAGTTTTATAAAACGAGTAAAGATTCTTTTTATTTTTATTTTTAAATTTAAAAATTATTACAATATATATTATCGATCTCTTTTCTGGCTCTCAGGGGCACTGGATTTTGACTAATGAGGTATCAAATGAAAGCGAATTTCACGGAGAAGTGACAAATTTTTATTTCAATTCTTACTGGAACTAATAAAAGTCATTAAAAAATGTGAGAGGTTTCAGAACTCTGTAGAGATAAGTTAGTGGATTGGAAGGTTCAAATTGGATTTTATAGATTTTAACGTGAACATCAAAATCCAAGTATATTCCCATGGAGCATAGATTCAGCTCTGTGTTTTGAAGTCCAAAAATGAACCATTTTTGAGATAGTGCACAAATTACAAACCTAATTCCTACGATAGCTGCCATGGGATTATCATCACATGTAGTTTCGTTCTTTCTCATGCTCTAATGCATTAACAGAGTAATGTTTAGTGTACTTTAATACTTTCTGGACAATACTGAGTTAAGATTAGTTTAAATGTAATATGTATCAAATAAGTTTTGTCTCTCTGTCTGTACTTACAAAACAATTTCTGAGCTGAAGACTTAAAACAATTAAAAGTTTGAAAGCTCTAGTCGCACATAATCTTTTAAAAGAATTTGAGCTAAAAATCCTATCAAACGCGTAACTCAATACGTTCAACCTCTCCATTTCAAAATAAGTAATGCTTTTCTGAGCGAACTGATCAACCGATTTCCAATTTTTTTTGTTAAGAAATATTCAGTGCGACATTTTCATATGATTTCAGCTGCAGATACTGAAAAATAATTGATTCCAATGTGTTCAGTTTGTATGTATATAACAATGATTTTGAGCTAAAGGCCCATATAATTCATAAATTTGTTGGTTAAAAGAACTTAGGGATATCCTATGAATATTTTAAAACAGTTAGAGCTCAAAATAAGGAGAAAATATTTTTAATATAATTTAATACTCTCGACTTTTAGTTTGTCCCAACAAAATGTCCCAGGCTCTGTGCTTTAAAGCCCTTTAATGCTTTTGAAATTAAGAATGAGCCAACATAACTCGAGGAAACCATTATAGAGAAGGATAGGTATCTAATGGATGAGTTCTAGCAAGGATAAACTAATTTTATTATAATAATAATTTTAATATTATTGGAGTATATTTGATTAAAAAATTACCTGCATAAGTAATCTATGCCTCTCTTTTTCCTGAGAAATATAAAGATCCTTCAACTGAACAGGAACATTATTAGGGGCATTAGTGCTGATCGGGGGCACTCGGTTGGCTGCGTTGCCAGCTAATACGTAGGTACATCTGTTCATTAGGTAGTCCTTGAAACCTTGCGGAGGCTTTGGCTGAACAGGAAATAAACCTTTTCTCTTCCTTTCAATCTGTTGATTAAAAATCCAATTAGATATTTTCAAAGAAACAAAGTTAAAAAATCAATTATATTTAAATTCTAATTAATATTCTAAAGTATTTAACATTACTCAGATCTAAATTTGGACATTAATAGAGTATCACTATAAACTTAAATCAATAGGAATAATGACATTGAATATACTAACTTCAAAATAAATTATATAAATTAAGTTCACCAAACTTTATAAATTAATAAGTTAATTGATACAGTATTGTCAAACATGCTGAGATGAAGATTTAATATCATAATGTCTCTTGAAAAAGAAATAGTGACTATTTAGTTTTGTCAGTGCTTGAATTATACTTTTAAAAAAAAGTATCTTATAAGCAGACAGTTAATGCAAAATAACCGGAACAATTCATGCAAGGTTCTGAAATGCATTTCAAACTGATCACAAATTATCTCACCATATGTTCATTAAATAATTATAATTTTAAGAACATTGATAGTATAATCAGCTATTTCTTGTAACTAACATATTTAAAGATTATATAAAAAAGAAACAGATATTGTACCTGTTTGCGTATGTTGAGAAAGAGTTGATAGCTGTTGCTGAAAGCGAGATCACTGAAGTGCTGGGGTTCAGGTTGGTCAGTAGCAGACTGACTTTGGTTTGTGTTTGTCTGCCCTGTATTGCTATTAGTACTTTCTTTTGGCCTCAGCTTCCTCTTACGGGGGTGAAGCTCTACTGGAGGTGGCTCCTCAGCAGGTTTTTCCTCTGGTTCTGGTTGCTGAGGAGGGGGAGATGTTATTCCACATCTGGGAGGCGTCTCGCCAGGTGCTGCAGCTGGTGAAGAATTCCCACTTCCACCGCCTGACCTATATATAACAGCAAATAATAACCTAGAAGTTACATCACATTTTTCAACAGCAATATAGAAGACAGTTTTGTTTTACACATCGTGGAGGGTGAATAACTGACGAATGTAAAAAATAAAATTTTGATAAACTTTATAATAGACACAAATTTAGAAGAGGGAAGTATTTAAGAAATTATTGTTAAATAATAAAATAAATAGCTAAATTATTTAAGGTATGTGGATTTTAATGATGATTTTTAAATAACAAATAATCAATTACTAACCTGTGTGACCTAAGTACTCTTTTTCCGTGATCTTCATGATCGTCTGAACGTGGCGATGTTGCTTCACCTTCTCCTCCACTACTGGTAGACACAACATATGGAAGATGGTGTCTAGATCCGCCATTCTTCCCAGGTCGCCCACTTCCTGGTTCTTCAAGTGAAGCACCAGCGATTACTATCTTTAATGGAGGAACCTATCGTGATAAAAATAAGTTTAATAATTAACTATTCATACAGAGATAAATTTATATCAAACAATATCTTTTAAATAGTCTGTGATTTACAAACCTTAGGTCCAGGAGAGCCAATGCTTTTAGCATCTTCTCCTTCACTCTCAACGACAGACTTAGGGCTGCCTCCACTGTTACTCCCACTTTTTCCTAGGAAAAAAGTTTTGCATAATAATTTATGTCATAAAGAGCAGTACATATTAAGTGTCAACAAAATATTGGGAAAAGAAAGAATAAAAGCTTTAATTATTATTTTATTGATTAATAATAAAACAGTTAGTAAAAATGAAATTATTACCTCCATCTTTTCTCCTTTTCTTTTTACTCTCTTCTGGAGGTCCTTCTTCCTCAGTTGAGTGAGATCGTTTTACAGGAGCAACATCTGGCTCTATCATTTCCTTGGGACTGCTTACAGATGAGTCTTTGGCTCCCTGTTCTCCTCCTGCTTCAATTTCTTCATGGCCAGTTCCTGGCTCCTTGTTCGTAGCAGCATCCTCATTTCCTTTGTTGCTTTCCATGTTACCACTGTTTAAAACAAACAACAATTGAGATGTAACATTGCAATTCAGAATATATTAATACTTGATACTAAACATTGTCAAAAGTAAAAAAGATAAAACTTAGAAGGTTTTTTCATAGTTATAGCTTCTTTCATATAAGCTGATTCTTGAAAAATAATGAATTTATATGTTACTTATTCATACATAAAATAAAATAATAATGATAAAAATATTGTTCATTTTTTTCCACCTACCTAGTTCTAGTTCTAAAGGTAGAACTAGAAAACCCTTTTGTATATATATATATAAAGTTACGGGATGACCAGGCACAGTATCGGCCATAATCGTAACTCCCCTCTTAAACAAACACGTAAAATTTATATAAGAGATTAACCGGAGAAATAAAGCAGTGTTATTTCAGCAAGTTAGTGAGTCATTTCAGTGCCCCTTTTTCCTTTTCACCCGACTGCATATAAGTTATATTTATATATTAGTGGGTCGTGATTGAACGTGTCGCCTATAAATAATAAAAATGTATATTAGTAAGGCGAC
>NW_027114181.1:0-5205 GCF_000696795.3 Halyomorpha halys
ATTATAATACATTTAGTAAATCTGATCTAAGTTAAATTGGAGTGTTACAGGCGTGTAGAGAAACCACCCATTGGTAGCACTCTAATGACATTTTACATTAGGTGGTCTCGTGGCCATCTTCTTTTCAAGCGCCTCGGAGGATTGTCAGGAATGAAAGAGGATGCAAGATTAGAAACTAGGGGGTTTGAGTGGTTAGAGAGTTTATAAGGGAAGGAGTGATATCTGGTTCGGGTTAGATCGGTTACATAGGGAACATTAAGGTCTTTATGTATGATTTTATTTATGACAAAGTAAGGAGCATTGAGGATTTTACGAAGGATTTTTTTACTATTTTTGTTTCAATTTTTTAAAATAGTTTATTCTATATTTTTTATTGGTTATTCTATATTTTCTATCATTTGTTCAATATTATTCTATACTTTTTATTATGCCAAAGTGACGTATCTGAAAATTGTGAGAGAACTGTTTTGGATTTAGAATTATAGATTTAAGGTAGCACCAAAATTTTACTTTCACTTACGTACATTAAATATACAGTAAGAGGAAGAATATGGTTGTCAAAAATTTCGAATCTAGGTTTCCAACTTTTTTTTTTAATAGTTTTTAATGTCTTCTGAGTTCACTTTTCTAGTAGTTCCGGGGCCTGAGTTCGGGACAGGATGGTGCATATAATTATTTATTCGGTTAAATAAATATGAGACAACCCTGATAATTTCCGGAACAATAGGAAACATCTAGCCTCAAATAAAGTAGGCATCCTTAATTGGGGAAAATAAATAATCTTCTCGCACAACCGTTGTTCTGAAAATAGTACTTTCGTATAATGTAATGAACCTCTGACCCATCATGGGCTTAGATCGGCACTGATGTCATGTATGCCTAGCTCAGAAATGAAAAATTGTATGAAACTGAAATTGTGCATTTAATGTTCAAAGTATTTACATAGGTACTAGCAATTTTTTCATTAAAATCAGTAATTATTTCCTCAACAATGACTCCAATGATTCTGATTAAATTAGTCACAACAACGCACAATTGTGTGGTCTTTAATATCACCTAAATAATACTGTGAGTCTCTTTTATGTTTAATTTTGATATACGTCAATGGATAATTTTTTATTTCAAATTAGTTACATCACATATTCAGTAATGTTTATTAGGAATCGTGAAGAGAATAGAAAGTCACGTTATGATACAATGAAACCCAAATAAACAAAACTTGCAGATAAATCTTGGCTATAAACCTACAATATAAAATGTCCTTCCAAAAAGTACAACACATATTGACTCTAAAACTACCTGAGAAATTTACAGTACTTAAATAGTTTCAAATAAAAATTATTTTTATAATAATTACAAACTGTGTCCCGCGGTTTTATCTGCGTTATATATGTGGATTGTGCATGTTTGTTCCATAAACATGATAAGTACCTGGTTTTGATTACGTGAAGAACATCCGAAATTATTTCTTAAACGACTAAAGGATAAAAAACTTGGTTCAATAGAAAGCGTCCCTTGTTTGTTGGACAATAATTTAAGAGAAAAATACAAAATGTATATATTTATTTCAATTCATTAAAAAAAAAATGGGTGCAGGTAGCAAACAATAGCTGCATAAACATAATTAGACACAATGACAAATTTTAAGCCTAGTATTGTAATGCCTAAGTCTTTTTCCTCAATAAACTACAACTAAAGAGTTTTTCAAAGTGGACTGCTAGCTCCTTAAATTTACCAGTTCAAGCAATTTTTTTTTTGGGGGGGGGGCTCAAAGCGGGAATGTCAAGATTCGTTTCTCAAGGCCGCCGTAAAATAAATATTGACTAACACAGATGGGACTTGAACCCACAACGTTCTGAAGCAAGCCCTCAGGGATCAACCACTCAACGCACAGTTATCACTCCCTCAACGAACTCTTCAGTTTTATATATTAGTATAGATCAAATATTTTCCTTCCAGGAAGGTAATTTGAAATATAATATGTGAAGTTGTTTAGCAGTTATGTTAAGTATTTCGCATTTTCAGTTCTTAATAGTTTCACTTTTTAATGAGTTTTACTATGATACAGAAATTATTTTAAATTCTCCCCTAAAATAATGCAAAACAAATATTAATTGTGATAGATCTGTTACCTGAACCCATAATGTTTTTTTTTGTCGCAGATATCTAGTCCTTAAGCGAGCAATAAGAAAAAATGAAACCACGCCATTGCTCCACTTAATCTCGTTATCTCTCAGCCGATCTTCTATGTGCTGAAACTTTTCCCATCTTTCACAAGTTTTAGCACTGTTTCTGAGGGTTAAATCGTAATGAACTTCCCACGATTAACTTTCGCTCGTTCCTTCTGTCAGTTTTATTTTACAGAAAAGTTGTTTAACCTTTTGTCAATGAAAAAAGAGACAGGGGGTGACTTATGCAAGGTTTTTTTTTTTTAAGTGTTATTTATTAATTCACACCTATCCTCCGATCCAACACCAGTTAATGTGATATATTACAAAATAATAACATGAGTAGAATGATAGTGACCAGTACTAATTGGAATCTCCTCGTGGCTTCAATGCATTTCATTAATTTGCTTAGTTAATTCCTCATTCATCTCCTCCGTCTTCCATACATGTTGTCATTATTGTTCTGTTACAAGTTTACTGGGATGGCGATAAAGAATTTCATGAAATGTGCTGTGTTCTGTTACTAACATACCGTGGGTACGATCGTTTGGTCTGTGGCTGTGTTTTTGATTGAAGTGTTTGTAACTTGTTATTGTGAAATGTTTTGCTGTTCCATGGATTGTCAAAGCCTATGTCCAAGTGTGTTTTAGTAAGTTGGTGCATATATATATATGATGTCTTAACTTTATTGCAGATCGTCTTTAGACGTTCATTTAAGTTAGGTCGCGTCTACTTAACAAGTAGTTGTTTATTAAATGTCAATTAAGATATTTCATTGAATTGGTCTGCAGTATTTTTTTTATTAATATATGAACATGTAATAGATACACTAAGGTTGAAATGGGTGAATGATGAAGCTGAAGATGCCGATTGGGATTTGGAATTGGGAAGCGACAACGCCAAATACGGATAGCTGGTAGTTAATTTTGTATGAGGTCCTGTTCCAACGCAGGTAATGCATTATAGAGAACATCATGAGATCCGTCTTTTTTTTTTTCAATTATGATGACATATCTACCCATACATGTAGACTATCATCAAGGCTAAAATTGAAATAAGAATACAATCGTAAGACGTATTTTTTTTTTTTTTTTACTATAATACTTTATTTCCATATTACAAATAAAGCACTTTAATTGCCTTCAGTGTAATTTTTATTGTATGAGACAATTGCTAAAGAGCGGGCATGCTTTTTATTAGATACCTACCTGCATTTTAAACTGCAAAAAAGCAATGTCTGCTACTTTTAAATATTTTACTTTGGCAGGGTATACAAAATTTTATTTTGAAAATAGAGAGTTGAAACTTTATCATTAAGTACTTCATTTAATTGCTCTATGCAAAGTATTCTTGAAAATAATTATTTTGTAAATTTTATAATATAATAATTGGATATTTACGCACATGTATGAACTTGCCCTAAAGAGAGGGTGAGAGTGTATTGAATATTCAATTTAGTTATAATACAAATACAACACCGCAAATGCCCAGCATAACTGGATGGGAACAGTACATGATCAAATTACACTAACACTCAGATAAAACACTTTGTAATTGATTTAGGAAAAGTATCCGAATAAATACTAATACTATAATTAATCCATTACTTGTCAAGATAGAAAACAGGCTTTAGGTAAATTTACGTGTTTGGATTGATGCTAAATTAAATGAGAGGATTTCCTGCACCTATTTCATATTTTTTTTTTTAAGGCAACAAGCCATGACGTGCCTTCATAAATTTCTATACATCACCTCGGCTGAGGTAAAGTATTAAACATCACCGGCAAATCACGTTGCAGATTGATTAATATTACCATAAAATCCTTCTTTTATATCAATTACAAATAGTGATCCATTTTATAGGATATCCAGCTAATATTTCATTTCGGGATATGAAATTTCTCCCATTTATGGGGGTCACGATATATTTCGTGATATAGTTAATTTTTTTTTTGGTCATAACGATTCTAAATACTGGGTAAACTCGGTAATCCTAACTAGTTCCTGCAGGGAGGTGCTCGAATTACAGAGATCATTGTGAAAAATGATCACTCTTACACATAGTCACTGTCTTTTTACTGAACTTTCGTCAAGTGCTGTGAGTTTTATTTTATTATAACATTGCTGGTCACTAGCTTTATTTTAGGAGACTATAACTTTTGGTTTTCTTTTACATCCTATACAGTAATGCTAAGTGATTTAATTTGTTAAAATTCTAAGACTGTTTATTCTAATGACAATTTATAAGTGAAAAAAGTATAAATAAATAAAAAAATTGAGTTCACCAACAAATTAGAACGATACATATCTATACTATTAATTAGTTTTACGGAATCAAAATTCCAATAAAATATATTATAAACACTTTCATAGGAATTAGATTACCTGAAATCGAAACTGTGCAAAAATGTCCACTTTTGATTGTCGCGGTGCCAACAATATCTTGACTTTAGATCAGGAAGTTAAAAATGTCCTTTACACATTTGCACTTATTTCAAAACTAAAATGTTATGGACTGCTGAATTTACTAAAAAAAAAAATAATTTTAATTTTTTTTTGTTTACGCCTGTTATATTCTTGGATAACTAGGCCCCGTTTTATAATAAAGTACAAACTAAGACGGTTCTTCTTGTATTTTTTTTTTTGATTTTTTTTTTTATACCAGGTCGGCCTTACATGGTTTATATAACTTATATTATATATATTTTTTAACAGTTTATTCTGAGGGGGTATAGTCATAGAAATGACACCCTTAACTGTATACAATGTTCTTATTAAAAAAAGAATTATAATAAAATAAATAGATAAGAATAATGCTTCTTAATAAAAGAGGAAAGTAAAATTAATAACAAAAATAATGATATTGGTACACTTAAATGAAACAAACAATTGCCTTTTAATAGGAAAAAGAAACAAGTTAATTTGAAAAAGGGAAGAGAGAAGAACAGAGAAAAAAAATAATAATGAATAAATAAAATGAATAATAATAATAAGTAAATAGAGGTAGTGTGGCTATGAATTAATTTTATATATATTA
>NW_027114182.1:0-566 GCF_000696795.3 Halyomorpha halys
GGAAGGAAACTTCGTTCTGAGGGTACTAGTCAGCTGGCACGAAGGGGGATAAGTACTGACTGGGTGCTAGCCGCAGAACCTTACGATAGGAGAGAAGGTATAGGAAGGAGGGGAGACAGTTAAAATAAAGGACGTCATACATTTTCAACAATTAACTGATCCTCACTGCACACAGCTATCTTCAGTCACCCAAGGAGGGGAATTGGTGTGGGGAAAATTCATACTGAGGCCTTTTTTTTTTTTTATTTTCAAAATCCTCTTTATTGATAAAATATATATACAATGCGGATTTATATGTACAATAATATAATATAAATACATTTTTACAATTTTTCTTGTTTTGCCTTACGGCATTATAAGATTAGCAAAAAAATAGTCTGCTGAAGGCGGTTTTACATTTTATGGCTCTATAGCCGAGGGCTTACAAAGAATGTGAGGGACATTTTGGCTGGTGGTGATGGTGGTGGTGTAATGACTTCAAGCTCCTCACGGATTACTTTATTCCTGGCCCGTTGGAATGTGGTTCCTCTGACTATTCGCCGAAGGAGGGAATTCGGAAAGTTCTG
>NW_027114182.1:5546-6053 GCF_000696795.3 Halyomorpha halys
GTACGCGTAAGACGTTGGGTTTCAGTAAATCAGCAGATACCATTATAATCTTTATTAATTCAAATGACACATCTATTTTTTTTTTCCAAAACCCCAACAAAATTTTAATGGCGTATTTATAAACAATGAACTTTCTCCTTTTACTGTAGAACATCTACATTCTAAGGAGTCCTTCGGAGTGTATTATTTTTGTTGTCAGTATTTATAAAAGTGTATAATGTGTTGGGGCACACATTATTTCTGAATTTAACAAACTTAAATCTAATAAAATCTTAATCCTAATAATACGTGACCTTACGTAGTGTGTTGCCAACGCACCGGAGGGGGGAGGGGCAGGTGTTAACGTGTTGAATAACGGATTCGTACAGTACTGAAGTGAATCGAAAAATTTGATGTGTCGTCTTTTAATGAACTCCGGTACAGTGGGCAACCCCAACAATTGATGCAGCTTCTGTGGCCTATTCCTCCTCCACGATGTTGTGCGTACGATTTTCCTCAACATCGAAT
>NW_027114183.1:0-5891 GCF_000696795.3 Halyomorpha halys
TCTCTCTCTCTCTCTCTCTCTCTCTCTCTCTCTCTCTCTTCCTCCCTCCCCCTCCCTAAAGTTGCCAGTCAATGCATTAAATATATTTCTTCAAGCGCCAAGTGGCAAATGATATAATCAATTATTGAAATAAGGGACATAAATATTCTTAATAAATCTGAATTTCAATTTACAAAGATTATCTTTATAGATTTAAATAATTAAACTAACTTATATTCGGCGTCCCTTGGGATCCCTTGGGAAAGATGAATTGTACACATCAATTCATCAAATGTTTTAATTTCGCCTCAAAATTCCCAGAGACGCCCCCATATACCGTATAGCAATCGTCAAGGTGGGGAAATATTACCGACGTGTCTAGGAACGTAGGAGTTTCAAATAGAAACAGGTGGCGGAAGTAATTTAGACATTTTAAAGTGGAAAAGGTATGGCAGGAGATATTGGATACATGGTTTTTCCAGGAAAGTGATTGATCAAAGATTATTCCCAGATTTTTGATGGTGGGGTGAAATTTGATGGGACTATCATGTAGGAACAAGGTTGGAATATTAGGAAAAATTTTAAGGAGGTGATTGGAGCCTACTAAGATTGCCTTTGTCTTCTCCGCATTTAGCTTCAACTTGTTAGTTCTTGCCCATTCACAAATCCCATCCAAATCTTCTTGAAGTTTTTCTGTGGCTGATAATTGGTCAGAAGGCGGGAAGGACAGGTATATTTGGAAATTATCTACATAGATGTGGTATTGGGAGTGATGGGTCTGGAGGGGAAGGTCATTAATGTAAATAGCAGAGTAGGGGATAGAGAGGAACCTGGAGGAACACCACAGGAGAGGGGGAGGGTCTTAGGTTGAGGTTGACCTGGGATGACTACATACTGGGACCGATTTGAGAGAAAGAAGGATTTGAACCAAAACAGGGCAATGTTGGATAGAGGAAGATTACGCAATTTAGTAAAGAGGATGTTATGGTCAACAGTGTCAAATGCTTTGGAAAAGTCTAGAAAGATGAGGATAATGAGGTTTTGGTGTTCAAGGGAGTTTTGGAGGTCATGGGTTATTTTAAGGAGAGCAGATTGTGTTGAATATCCAGATCTAAAGCCAGATTGGAAAGGATTGATAAGGGAACTTTCATATGGGAAGTTGGAGCGGTGATTTTGGACAAGGTGTTCTAACGGTTTTGAAAGGTTAGGTAGGAGAGAAATGCAGTGAGCTAGAGTTAGAAATTTTCTTCAAGGCCCGCACTAGGGCAGTTTTCCAGGAAGATGGGAATAAGGAGTTTTGCGATGAAAAGTTGTAGATGTTTTACTCACTCACTCACTCATGTGTTAAAGAACAGGAATAACGACAGGAAGGCTGGATTTTATTAGTTTTACCGGAATATTATCAGGGCCATAATCATTAGTGTGGGATTTTAGACAGTGGAAAGTAATTCATTGTAGGACAGATGTGAGAAAAAGAAGTCTTCAGGATTGAAATTGAGATGTTAAATATTAGAAGTATGTAGAAGGATTATGAGCGTAGGATAAGAAATGGTCATTGAGATCATCTGGAGTCACAAAGAAGGAACTAGGGAGATTATTGGGTTCTGGTAGGAATAGGTTATGAAGTATTTTCCATTTGGGTTTGGAATCAGGAGCATTGGAAAGGGCATCATGAAAGTAGGTGGCTTTAGTAAGTCGGAATATGGATTGTAGGTTTGAGGTCAGGGTGGTTACCATAGTATAACCGCAAATTTTGATTTATCGTTAGTTATATATTTATCGTTTATACTTACCCACGCTCAGTGGAGAGGGGAGTGAGTGAAAGTAAAAAAAAAAAACTGCTAACAGGGTTTGGTTTCCAAACAAGTTTGATATCTTGCCACGTAGCGTCTAACATCTGAATTCATGCCTAGCCAATAATATTTTTTCTTCAGCCTCTGTAATATTTTGTACGAACCTAGGTGACCTCATATGGGGCTGTCATGATAGTCTAAGAGAAGGTCTCTTTCTTCTCTTTGATTTGGGGATCACAATCTTCTAGGATCTGTCTTCCCCAAGAATGACATTCCTGTCGACCACTCTCTTCATAAGGATACCATTGTCTATGGTCCGCTCCGGATAAGACTGGCTGCTTCACAATTTTTGGGATCGTATCGCTGCACCATCCATCCGGTTTATGATGGTCATTCCTCATAGCGATGTCTGCTATCTCCCCGGCATCATTCAAAGACCTAGAGACAGCATCTGCTATTTTATGAAGTTTTCCGGGTCTATGTCTAACATAAAAATGATATTGCTGCAATTTCACAGACCGTGCGTTCTTTTAAGCTATGAATCCACTTCAAAGCCATGTGATCTGTTATGACCATAAACTCCATTCCTTCTAAACATGTTCTGAATTTTTCAATACCCCATATTACTGCCAGACATTCCAACTCGGTCGTTGAGTACTTCTTCTCGGCAGCTGTCAATCCTCGGCTTGCATAAGCAATAGGTTTTTCTTCATCAAGTCCGACTTGGGATAGAATTACTCCCAGTTCCAAATTAGATGTATCCGTTTGTAATACAAACAGAAGACAGGTCTGGACCACTCTTGAGTGGTGCTGACACCAGAACTCCTTTCACATCATTGGGTTTTGGGAAATTCATTATTGCTGATACCTTTTCTGGATCTACCTGAAGTCCTTCAGCACTAACTAAGTAGCCCAGGTATTTCAGCTCTTTTCGACAAAAGAGCCATTTATCCCAGTTAATTATGAGATTGGCCTCTGCGAGGCATCGTAAAACTTTTTCCAATATCTGTAGATGTTTCTCGAAATCCGGTGCTATAATTGTAATATCATCAAGATAGAAAATACATGAGGATCAAGGTCTGGTTTCAAAATTTGGTCTATTAGTCCTGTGGTTGCCACGTCACAGGAGCGTTATGGAGACCAAAGGACATCCTTAAAAATTGAAATAGACCTCTTCCTGGGACTGTAAATGTAGTTTATTCACGGCTGCTCTCTTCTAATGGCACCTGCCATTAGGCTGATTTAATATCTATAGTGGATAAATACTTGGCTCCTCTTAGGTTATCAAGTGTATCGCTTAGATAGGGTAATGGATAAGCATCCCGTTTCGTAACCTTGTTCAGTTGTCGGCAGTTAACGGAAAACTTGTGTGATCTGTCAGACTTCTTCACCAATGCCACAGGCAACGAACAGGGATTGTTGCTAGGAACAACTACACCATCCTCTAACATTTGATCCAGTTCTTTACTTATAACCGATTGGACGAATGAAGATACTGGATAATACCTTTGTTTAATCGGCCTTTGATTACACGTATCAATATAATGTTCCACGTCACATATACACCCGAGTTTTTCAGATTTATAAGTTTTCCAGATTGTAAATGAGATTTTCCAGGCGCTGCTGTTGTTCACCAGTTAAAGATGTCTCTCCTCTTATTCCTGATGGAGCCATTCCTTCGCCAACCACATTCCCAGCTGCCTTTTTTCTCAATTAGGTATCACCCTCATCTTCTCCCAAAAATCTATCTCCAAGTAGAGTTTGTGGTTTAGTTTTGACATCACCAGAAATTTGATTAATACCACTTTTTTTCCAAATTTGAGAGGTACTGTTACTTTTCCAATATCTGTAGTCGATGCCCCACCTGCAAGACTGAGTTTCATATTATCTGCCTATATCGTGTAACGCAAGGCGATCCTGGTAGTTTGGGAGCATATTCTTCCCAATTATCTTCAACATTTCTTCCTAAGAAGGAAGACTATTTAAGCAGTGAAAGTAATTAGCAGCGTAGACACCTATCGATTTCTCCGATCTTTAGGTCCGTTTTCATTTCATCCCATTACTTGTCGTTGTAATCCCGTGGCTCGAACTCTGCTACCAGTTCTTCCCAAGTAAACACTTCCCTTTTTAGTGCCCTAACTGTTATCAAGGCCAGTCCACCAAATAAATCAGATGCCAACTAGAACAGTTCTTTTGTAGATGTATTCCGAGAAGCCTTTAATTCTGAGACTTGCTCCAAAAATGCGGTCAAACTAAGGCTTTGTCCATCTCCGCAAAATTTTATACCCCAGTCTTTACAGACAGTACGACTATCCTGCCCTGTTTACTCTCTGAAACCGTGTGAGCAGTAGAGGTTTCACTCGATCTCGATTTTTCTAATTGGGCCTTCATGTCATCGAACAACTCAAAGCAATCAGTAATAATTTTGGATTTTTGTTTTAATTTTTCTTCATCTGTGAACGTAAAACATGACACTCTATTTATTAAATGCTGTAATATTGTATCAGTGCGCTCCAACTGTCCTGAATTGGTTTTAACCTGCTGTAATTTGTTCGAACAAACTGATGAATCTAAGTCATGATCTGTGATGAGGGACCCTGTCGGTTGCGGCATTTTCCCTTCTCGTTCCATAGTTAAGAGTGTTTAGAGTCTCTTTCGTGTAGTATCCACTTTCTTCTGATCTGAAATTCCCCTTAAAGTGAGTTGGTACTCCACTTCATTTTTCCTTAATTGGTATAAATCCATTTTTGTTTCTTTGGTTCATCTGGAACTAAACCCGCTTCAAATATTTGACAGAAAAAATAAATGATGGCTGTAGAAAAAAATAAAAAAATAAAACTTCTAGTGCTAATGACCGTCTATTGAAGTAGAACACCATAATTTTGAAAAACAAAACATACACGATAACATTTCTCATCTGGTGATATTTCGATTCAAACAGTAAAGAAACAGGACCTGATAAACTATCACCACTCCACATTGAACAGTCTTAACGTGTTCAAAAACCAAACTGTCACTTTCACAATACCAAGCCCACTTGTTCAAACATAGCACTAGTGCTGTTTTTTTCACCATGACAACCATAACACCCCTCATTTACAGAGATATCGCCAAGGTTTTTATTTCACCATGACAACTGTAACAATAGGGTCAATGGAGTTATAGAAATATATGATGTCCCATTGGAAAGAATTAAGGTCAGGCTGAAGGGATTCACAAATGATTAGTCTAAATTGCGGTATGAAACTATTTTGGGAGTGAAGGATTTCACGGGTAGGTTGTATGTAATTTGGATCAGATCATGTGATGAATGAAATGGAACGGGATGTTGAGAAGATGATAGGATTTTGATGGGGAAGTCACAGATGTAAAGGTCTAACCAAGTGTCAGAAAATTGGGTGTGATGGGAAAGAGAATAAGGAACAAGATGTCACAATATATCGCAATGTAATATTCTGTACTTCTTGTATTTCTCTTTTGAAGAAAAATATTCGGGTGGATAAATATGTTTATGATAATAAAATAACTTACATATTTTGCAAGAAATGAGCGATTATCTTGACCTGCTAGTTTTTCTTTTGCTGCACGTTCATGCTCAAGTTTAAGAATATAAGCAGTTAAATCAGGCCTGAAACAATACCGGATTAAGTGGAACAGAAGAATTCATAATTTTTAGAAAATTAGTGATTATAAAATTGAAAGTAATTGAATTAAGCAATAGCTGAAACTATTTTATTGATATTACACAAGTTATTAAATGTTTGATAACTAAAACATGCAAGGTTTAATAATAAATTAAACTATGTTTTGTGTGATTAAGGAAAGAATTGAAAATAACTCCTTATTTTCTACAAAATCGTTATTAAAGAATCGAGAGAACAGTGGTGAATCATTTAAATCAGGTTTATTTTCTTTGGTTTAACTTGATCATTAATTTTGTAATAGTTATAATTTTTATTAAGTTTTTTTTTTTTTAACAAGCACACATGCAAGCACAAACACACACATTTAAATTATCATTTCCTTGAAAATGGCATGTAGTCGAAGATTTGACAAAGCATATAATCACGCAGCTGCCATGAGCATTGATGTTGAGTTTGTAAGTAAATATGTAAATAT
>NW_027114184.1:0-1990 GCF_000696795.3 Halyomorpha halys
ATGAAGCAATAAAATAAATAAATATGTATTCAATAAATCACTATAGAATATATATATATTCGATTATTTTTTTAGATTTTAATTAAATAGCATTGTGCATGACTTACAGAATTTTTTATATATGTATATGTTTAAAAATTTACTATTATAGTAAAAATTATGACAAAAAAAAAAATAAATAACTAAGACAACAGGAAAAAAATCATGTAATACTACTATGTATTTCAATATTTAATTTCTATGCCTAAGTAATATAATAAATTTTCTAACTAGATTTAGTATGATGTGAGTATAGCAGCCAAGTGCAGTTGGGCTACACTGATTTTTTGAATCAAGTGTTTCTGTCATAAATTAACAATAAAAATAGCAAAAATAAATTTTTTATAAGTTGTAAATATAATATATCTGCGGGATATATTATAGATTAAACTATTAGTAAACGTAATTGTAAAAATAAGAACGATTAACGAATATAAAAGCTTATTATTAATTTCCTCATTCAATGAAAAACAGTCATAAAAAAAAATAAAAATAATATAATAAAAACAAAAAAAACTTACTGGTAAAAGTATGTAATAACTGATCGATAGTTACTAATTTAATCCTAGTTAAGTTCACTTCATATAAGAATTTAAATAATTTTTTTTTTTTTTGTAGTTTCAGCTTCTATTAATGTATAATTATAAAATGTTGTGCTGAATCTTATGAGAGTCTTTGAACATAAAAATATAAAAAAGGAGTTGTAAACCAGGCGGACTATCTAACAATTTTGCTTGAAGTGTCAAAGCATTTTATACCATGTCACGAATGACTGTATTAAGAATTTTAGAAAAATAGTCAAAAATACATAATTTAAAACTCTGATTTTTTTTGAGCATGTAAAATATAATTATGATTGAGGAATTAACAAAATTCTATTCAATTCCAAATATAGCAATACATAAACATTGAGATACAGAAAAAATTGCTGAAAAGTATGTAACCCAATATTCCTTATTCACTATGTGATATTTGTAAATATAAGAAAATTCCATTTTCTACAAATCCCCTTTAATCTGTAGGTATGCATCTTTATTGAGTACTATATTATCTACACATCAAGTTAAATGCGTAGTTGTTTCAGAATTGAAGATACGGGACGAAAATATTTTGAAATGTAGTTTTATTCAGGAAATTATATTTTAACATATGTAAGGGAATGTAATGATGAAATTTGATAACTATATACTAGATCATGTTTATGGGATCTCCAACTTTGAGCCAAACCGGGTGAAATATTGGTATGTCGAGAAAAATACATTTGTTCATGCGTAAGCAAAAATATTTGATTATGCACTAACTCTTACCCTTTCTCCAACTGTGAGCGAAATGAGAGGAGCTGTTTTCGAAATTTATGTGTGCCAAGAAAATATGTTTGAGCATACATAAACAAAAAATTGAATTTAATGAAATTAATATGGGATTAGGTACCAACCAGGATAGGTACAAACATTTTATCGAAATCAAACTATCGGCTGAACATAAACCTAACATCAGAAAGAAAGATAAGGAACCAAATATATTTCTTAATTTCTAAAGTGCGATTCTTTCTCTACGGTCCATGATTCTTTTTTTTTTTCTTTTTTTACTTCTTTTTTTTCATTTCTTGCAACCTGTAATCCTCACACAAGACTGAAAAGACAAGAAACTGCACATCGATTTCGACTATTGCAGCACTTATTAGACAAACAGTCTGAACTTCCAATTCATTACAAAAGACTGATCTACATGACCGTAATAATGACCACCCGAACCTTGCTTCCTCTTCCATTCCTGACAACCCTCCGAGGCGTCTGAAAAGAAGATGGCCACGAGACCTGCTAATGTAAAACGTCATTAGTGTACTACCAATGGGTAGTTTCTCTAAACGTCTGTAACACTCCAATTTAACTGAGATCAAATTTACTAAATTTATTATAATGTACAGTTGTAAATAGCAATAAATAACTCA
>NW_027114184.1:2040-17522 GCF_000696795.3 Halyomorpha halys
ACTTCTTTTTTTTTCTTTTTTTTTCATTTCTTGCAACCTGTAATCCTCACACAACACTGAAAAGACAAGAAACTGCACATCGATTTCGACTATTGCAGCACTTATTTAACAAACAGTCTGAACTTCCAATTCATTACAAAAGACTGATCTACATGACCGTAATAAGGCCATTCTGGACAAACGGAATTGAGCTTTGGGGATCCACTAAACCTTCGAATTCCTCTCGTATCCAATCATTGCAATCCAAAATCCTTCGTAAAATCCTCACTGCACCATACTTTGTCACAAATAATATCATACCTCAATGATCCATATGTAACCGATCTAGCCCGAACCAGATATCATTCCTTCCATTACAAGCTCCCTAACCACCCGAACCTTGCTTCCTCTTCCATTCCTGACAATTCCTCTGAAAAGAAGAAGGCCACGAGACCTGCTAATGTAAAACGTCATTAGTGTACTACCAATGGGTAGTTTCTCTAAACGCCTGTAACACTCCAATTTAACTGAGATCATATTTACTAAATGTATTATAATGTACAGTTGTAAATAGCAATAAATAACTCAATCCTTGCATTAATATAAAGCTCCCTTTGCTTCGGCAGTGATGAAGCAATAAAATAAATAAATATGTATCTAATAAATCACTACCGAAGTAGTCCAGAATTATATTTTCGGCCAACATCACAACATAAACCCAAACTCGCAACACAGTCCTTGAAGTGTCTGGCCTGGGGTTTGTTAGTGTTTATAGTATAGAAAGGACTAATTATTTTTTAAAACGGTTCAGTGTATATTATTTTGTTATATATGTGTAACTCATTGAAGGTTTCCATTTATTAACGGAGGCTAAACGTAACGCTTTGAGTAATTTACTGAGGCTAAGTGTTCCCGATCATCGCCCCCCCCCCTCCTTCCCCACTTCCACACAACTGATAAAACAGGAAATTAATTTTCAAGTAGATCCTGATTCTATCTGGATTAGAAGAGTATCAATAGAATCTATGGAGGATCTGTAGTATCTGTATTAGAATAGATGAATATCTTCTCCACTGAGCCATTCCGCCCCAATAATAACTTGCTACGTTGTGCGGCCTCTTGAATTCTCCAGTGGACCAAACTAAGTACTCAACACTTTATTCTCGAAGACTTTAAGGCGTTCTTCCTCCAGAAACAGTAGTTAGCTGTAAAAGGGATAATATTTGTGTGAATTCAAATGAATAATTGAATTAGTATATTATCCAACATTAAAAAAAAAGGTAATACTTTTCAAGCTTTTTTTTATGGTAATATACCTAGATGTTTTTATTGAAGAGTAATTATACAATCTTCGACAATTAAGGCCAATAAGTATTAATTCATACCTTTTTCAGTAATTTTTTTTTAACATATCATAATTGTGATTTTTTTAAAATTGATTTAATTTTATATTATTATTGCTATATTTTATCCGTCAGAAAAAAAAACAGAATACCAAACTGCGAAGACTATTTATTTATGAGTTTAAGTACACAAAAACGCCATTGTAGTCTTAAATAAATTAATTAATGGATTTTACCAAATTTTCGCCCATTGGGCATCATCAGGGCATTATTTTACAACTGAAAAAACACATGCCATAAGAGGACTTAAATAGATATAACAATTGACAAAACAAAAATACAGCACTGACCATAGAAATAAAAATAAAGGACAAAAAAAAGTAAAAACTGCGCTAGCAAAACATTTCCCCGAATTTAAGCATAAATTTGGTATTGAGAACTCACATAATTTTAAAACGGATTCCAAAGACCTCATAAATTTCTTTTTCGAGACAAAAAGAGGTATTTTAAATAAATAATTATTTATTTTTAGTTGGCATGTCTTATTTGACAACATAATATTCAACAAATGACTGAAATATTTTATAAATCCTAATTTAAATTCAAATGATATATTGAAAATTATTTATTCATTTAATTTTAAGATTTTAATGAATTTTTAACCTTATTATTATTTAACCAATTATTTTTTAGTAATCTTTTTTTGCTTTTGTAATTGTTATATGTTTTGTCTGAACGATACGTCCGTTTCCACCTTCGGAGAGGGTTCTAAGTTTTTAGGCAATTGTATTATACCATAATTACGATAAAAACGTGCTGTTCTATTCTGGTCAATGAGGGTTAACTTTATCTTCGTGGTCAATGGGAATAAATCTCGACCATATCACAATAACTGTAAAAAGCTGGGAAAAGCTTATGATAACAAGTCCTCGTCTACTGTAATTAGCACTTGTAATAAAACATTAAACCAAAGATAAGGAACGGATCAATACCCAACACTTCTAAAGATAAAACTACAATAATATTTAATGACATCTATAAAAAAGAGATATCTTTCTTGGAGTTTAATAGACATTTCGTAATGGTGATGATATTAAAGAAATATCCTCTGAAATCGCTGCGGTTAGAGACAATAAACTAAAGGGAAGTTGGTAAGGGAGAGCTTTGTTCATTGGATTTGGTTTAGTCTCGAGTCATTGAGCGCGGTTCGGATAGAATTGGGTCCGGAAATTTTATCCCAGATTCAGGGAGTCGCTAAAGTTGTGGGATATATATAAATTTAGGGTTGATCTAGGATATTGCGGGTAACAGTTTACGGTGAAGTTCGAGATTTCCCAGAGGAACTTAGCGAGGCATTATGTCATGAAATATTTAAACGTATCTCCTCTAACTAGATTAATTTAGAAGCTGGTGTATTATTAGCTTATAGAGAATACCTAATGCTTTTAGCTTCGTATCAATTTGAATTAATTTCAAGGTGGGCGACCTTTCGTGATAAGACATCCTAGAAAGGCTGTCATTCCCTTGAGACCTGGCGAATCCACTTCATAGAAGCAAAAAGGTGTGGGCACCTTGTTTATAGAAGATGGTCGTGGGGAGGGGAGAGGGTCAGCAAATAAACACAAACAAGCAAACAAATATTTTTTTTATTTGTGCAGACGTTTCGACCTGAATTCCAAGTCCTCATCAGGGCAAAAAAAAAATAACAACCATCACTCAGAGCAATAGGAAAATAAAATAAAATAATAAACAAACATATATGTAAATTTACATAATAATGAATTAATCAGAAAATAATTAATTAATAACAATAGAAGTAGATAGTAGATTGATAACAATAGAAGATAAAATATAATATTATTTATGTAAAAAGATATGTATAAGATAAAATATGTAAGTAGTGTCTAAAATAACGAAAAATAATTTGAATCAAATGTATGAAAGAAAAAGGAAATACATAAAAAAAATAGTTTTTTGTTTATTTACTGTCTGCATCCCCTCCCCCCCCCCACTCCGACCATCTCCACGTATTAATCAACGTTCAACTACAATATTAACACTCAACATAATATGTTAAGTTAATAAGCATGTCTGGGCTAGCGTTCTGAAGCCCTGAATACTTATTTTTGGGTCGCTTAACCACAAGTCTTTGTATTTTAATCTATGATACTTTGGCTTTGTTCATAGGATCTTTTTTTAAGTGTTATTTTGTTACATTGTTAGATGTTTGTTTTAACATTATTATTTTATACGCATAAACATATATTCTTCCTTGCTTACAGATATTAGTTTTTTAATTTACATTATGCAATTGGATATTTTCAAATTTAAAATGAAATATGTTTCTAATGTGCTTGTAAAAAACAATCCAAATGGAGAAAAACATTTATATAATATCAGACAGCCATGCGGCTTTAAAGGCAATAATATACTACACTATAAAGTCAGTATAGTATATCCAGAGCTAGTCTGGAATTGCCTGGAAAACCAAAGGAATTAGCCAGTGACAATAATCTGGCCTTGATGTGTACCCTAGGACATGAGGAGATTGAAGGAAACGAGATGGCAAATACCCCCCCCTAGCTAGGAAGGGATCAGAAATGATGCTTATTGGCCTTGAGCCATATTGTAACATATCTGGAAGTGCAATCAGGAAGGTGGTTGACTCCTGAGAACATGAAGAGAAGGAAACATACTGGACATTGAAACCAGGCCTGAAGCAATCCAAGCTCTTTATTGAAATGTCAAAGGAAAAGGCCAAATTTTACATTAACCTTACTAGAAATGAACTGAGGACGATAACAGGACTCCACTGGCCACTGCCCCTTAAAATATCATCTTAAGAAGATGAGGCTGGTGGAGGATTCCACCTGTCGTCTATGTAAGGAAGACGGAGAAAAGGCACAGCACATTCTCTGTGAATGTGAAGCCCCTGCCTTCCGAAGACTAGCTTTGGGACAGGACAAAATGGAACCTGAAGGGATTTCTAGAACAAATCCAAAAGAATTATTTAGTTTCGTAAGAAGCCTAAAATTTATATGGGATATCTAGTGGAAAAAGGGGTAACTCAAAAAAGCTCCAATTGGGTTGAAGTAAGGAAGGGATTCCAACCCTCAATGAAATAATAATAATAATGAAAAAATAATAATGTGTGCTTGAAAAACATATTGATTTATTAAACTATATTCAATAAAATTTTTAAATACTTGTGAATGAATATGTACTATGTCAAGGAAAAAACTTTTTCTCAATTAGTTTTACATATTTTATATAATTCTTTTTTATTTTTTTTTTTTTTATAATCTGATTTGAGAGACGCATTGTTATATTAATAAAACATGATATAAGTCAAAGTAAATATAAAAAAATGACAATTACAAGTCAACAAAAAAATAAGCCAATAAAATTGAAAAGTTTTTCCTAGTTTTAGACCATTTTTTTCGTACTATCTGAGATTACACCAATGGGTCTGTAGAAATAACTATTTTTTCAAAAGAAATAATTTTTTGTATCATATTTATGTATAAAGTTGTAACTTTAAAAAATATTTGAATTCTACATTAACTCGAGATTTTGTCACTATTTTAAATTGATACATCTCCCTACCAGTTTTCTAGAGAATGAGACATTTATACACGATCTGGAAAAAACTTTCACGAGTTTACCGAGTTAGATGGACCTCAACCATTTAAATAATTAAACGAACTAACCACTCATACCATAGTTCACCCATATTATGTAAGCTTCTTATTAAATCATTTCAATTAGGTTAATGGTCAATAAAAACAAATTTTTTTGCACACCCTGGGAAATAACTAACGAGCAATCAGGGCAGAAAAGTCCATTTTTTTTTAATTGCTCTCAACCAGAAAAGTTCTTTCCCAAGTTATTATTGGAAATTCTTTAATTCTACATGATTCAGATAATTTTATTTTCCTGCCAGCATTTACTTTCTGATGGGAAATTAATATATGTACTAAAATATTCATAAATGATAAGTGTTCTAAAATTCAATTTATAATTTTTTTTATTCATTTAGGTTAAAAAGTTTAATCATATGATGTTAAATTTTAGGGAAGAGGTTAAAAAAAAATTACAATATTATATTACTGTTCTGAATTGAGATTTTATTTTTTTTGTAGTAAATTAATTTAGAATTACATTTTTTGTTTTAATATGCTGTCTCTTGTGTGTCTTCGTTGTTCCACAATAGCCATATATCTCCTTTGCATAATATTTATAACGTCTCTAGAATTCCTGTTAAGCCTGTGTAAGACATCCGCTAGTTCTCGGAATCGATAAATGTACTTTTAAAAAAATCCAAGTAAGCTCTGGTTTAAAGCAAGGTGATACTTCCTTTGAGTTGTAATACGCCTGTGCCTCATGAATAGATATTGTTGGGGATAAGATTCAGGCGGAATTTATGTCAAATCATCTCTAACAGTTCATGTTAAATGATTTTTTTTTAAATGAAATTACAAATTAATTAATTAAAATAAATAAAAGAGAGACGAAAAATAATATTACGATATTAAAAGAAGATTTCTAAATAACCATTAAATAAATACTGTATCGCCCATTCGAGTATCATCAGGACAGGTAAATATTATATAATATAAATAAAGAACATAGGAGAAACATTTCACACCAACAGTCTAAAACTACTACTACGTAATAAGCAAATAGAGGTGGTTATAGACACAGATTGATTGAGTATTTGTTAAAATTTATTTATTTTTTTTTTATTATTAACAACCTATACGAAACATCTACTTTTATTTTTAAAATAATTGAATATTTAATAACATTAATAATTTTTATTTTTATTCCGGTCAAGACTTAGAAATAAAATTTTTTATGAGACTGTTATTTTTAATCTATTCGGGAAAAATATTGTTCATAAACAATTATATCAAAATTTGGATCATTATTTATTTTTTATTCCCTTCTTTCACTGCCTTTTGAGTAATACATGTAGATGAAGCAGTTTGATATTACGTCTGCATGTGTTATATTATAATAATAAAACAAATTAAAATGTTCAATTTTCGTTTTGGCTTCTTTCTTCACACGCTACTTCCACTTCTAAAAGTAGGCTCGTTCGACAACCATTCAACGATTGTTCATCCTTCCAAACTTCTTGTAACAATACGGGTAGTTTTGTTTGATTACTAGCTAAGAGAAATCGTCATCTCTGAGAACTTTTTTTTTTATCGCCTCCTTTCTGACATACGGAGAGAGGATAATTTGTTACCACCCTATTCTAAATATGGTAGATAGTCAAGTTTTCATTAAGTGTGACCACCAGGAAATAAAATTCGACGCCCCAGGCTCGATTCGAACCGGCGCCGCTACAGTTTCGATGTTTCTACAAAACTTAACTTCCTGGGCTACAGACGGCCCTTCCTCTGTGAGAATTTTTTTCCTCACCAATCCATCTCTTAGTACCTCAGAGGCGGTATATGTTGTATGATGTGCTCAACAGTGACAGAACATCATAGCTATGGGGCAGAGGGGACCGATAATCATCCAATGGCCATAAAGCAATATTTGAAATCCCTCATATTCTGTAAGGTATTGAGAGAGACAGTATTCCGGAAGTTCTAGCTTTCTATAGGTAACCGAACGGTGGGGGAATACTTCCCCAAGGTAGCACCTTTGGGGCTTGTTAAACAACGCCCGTTCCACCCTTTGGTGTATCCTTTCGGATAATGGCTTTCCATTTGCTAGGGTCCTCGTCATTCCTCAATTAAAGATTTACCAGCAGGTATTCCGTCAGGAGGTCGAGAGGTACTTCACTCGCTGAGACTTGCACAGCCTTGTGCGACACATTCCGGTACGCATTGGTGACTGAAAACAAAGCCGTCAACTGGATTGCTGCCATTCTGCCCTTCTGTCGAAGTGAGATTTCCTGTTCCAGCCAAGGACGCATACCTCATTATACCCACGGCCATGAAACACATTAACATACCTGATAGTGCATTTTATTTTACACTTTAGCTTCATTTTATTAATATTCTCTGTAAAATGCCAGAACCTTCAGTTGTTCCAATAATCACTCACATTGTATTCTAGACCTGAAGATTCTCCCCCAAACTATCGTTAATAGGCGAACAGACTTAAATAATAATAAAATTTTAATACAATTTTTGGGAAAATAAGTGAAAAATAAATAGAATGAGAACAACCCGATTTTATTGTACGTTTACGCCAGTTTTGATAATCTACAATAAAGTTTGCTTTGCATTAGAGAAAAAAATATGGAATGGATATTAACTTTTTATTTTGAAACACCTTAAACATATCCTAATAAAATATAATTCGAGCAGTAATTTTATTTTCACAAACTTTCAAATAAATGTTTAAAAAAAAAAACAATTTAATCAATAAAATTTTAACTTCTTAGTTCTTAGTTAGTTTCTTTACAATTATTTGAAAGTCTTTGTTTTTCGAACTTATATATTACAATGATAATATATTAACAAGTGTTTTTGTCCCATTTTACGCTATGTTTAGTTATAGTTCATTTTGTAAATACATTATCTAATTTTTGTAACCACACTTTTTTGAAACCAACCAGATCAAACCATCTATTTAAAGTGGCCTTAAATTATACTTCAACCTCGAGCTGTGAAAGCATTCCAGAACAAGTTTGAAAATCATGCCTCCGGATATTGGAGAAAGGTGATTATTGTAGTCGTCGATAAAGGAGGTCCCAACTTGCCCGGGCCCAATTAACAAGCAATCAACCTTCTAACCTCTCCTTCCAAAGTTTCCGACTTTATTTTCAAGAGGATTTCCAAGTTGGAAACCGATCGGGGTATTCTTCAGTCTTATCTGTTCCCGTCCAATGCACCGATATTCATCCTTTGTATAGAATCTTCCCAACATGCCCTAAAATCTTTAAAGGCGCATTTCTTCAAGTAAGTGTCAGGGTGATGTATAATGCAGATGAGAGTTATTGTTTAACTTAATGAATTTTTTATTTGACATCTAAAGTTCCTTACCAACTGGTGCTGTAATCTATCCCTCTTCTTTAGAGTATTTTGTAGTAATTGATGAAATTGAGATCCGGAAATAATACAAGTCCGATCAATTCGTAATTAACACTGTTTTCTGTTGTTTCTTAATTTTTTAAAAATATTTAGTTGTTAGTTCATTTAGTATTTATACGATTTATGTATATTTAATTTATCTATACTTTAATTTATTTATATTAAAAAACCCAATCAACAAGTAATTAACATCGTTATCTGTTGTTTCTTAATTTTTTTTAATATTTAGTTGTTGGTTCACTTAGTATTATATGATTTATATATATAATAATTCATTAAGAAACATTGAAAATATTATAAAAAGAAAGAAAGAATCAAAAATCTATGAAAATAATGAAATTAAAATGATGGAGAAATAAATACAATGAGATGTATACTAAAATAAAAGTAAAATTGACAACGTAAGGAAGTGATGTCTAATGTTATAATAGTTAAAATGGAAGGACCAGCATTTCTGTTTGTGTATCATTATAAGATATAGGCAGAGAGAGGGACTGGGTCGTTTGTAGCTGAGAGAGATGAGGCATAGGTCTTTGCAACCTTTATTTCTGAAGAAAAAAAAGTATATAGACATAGCATTGGGTCTTTGGTTTAAAATAAAAAATTATCGTTATAGATCAGAAACCCCGAAAAAAAACTGTTACTTCATTGCTTTTTGCATATGTGGGTTCTATTACAGCTCTTATATTCAGGTAAATTAAGACAATTTTATTTTTTTATTTTCACACTAATAAACTACAATAATTTTACAACGACAGGTCAGAAAGGTTTCGTAAAATGAAATGTCTTAGTGAAAATTCTTGAAAATGAAAGATGATCTGATAAAGCAATCTTACCAAAGTATTAATTAGGCTATTATTGCACTTCTATCCTCACTTTTTAGTACATATTTTATTTTTATTTGTTTGGATTTGAAGAACATTTAGTTATATTGAGTTACATTTAGTCACGTGCTGAAGATTGAACTGAATGAAATAATTAAAAAAATAATGAAATAAAGTCTTTAACATAGACAACGGCTCGGAGTCGACAAAATAAGAAATTTAAAAATTCATAAGGGATAATTGTACTTGGAAATATATTAATATTTCGTAGATATTATACATATCTGTTTGAACTTCAAATAATTCAATTCTAAAGTACAACTCTGTACTTTAGAATTTTATATGCTGATCAGTTTGTAGTATGTCAGATGCTAAGTGGAATTAATAATGAGTTTTAGTCATGATAAATACTTTAATGAGAAGTAAGTTGCAGAAGCTTACTTAGATACCACTACCATTGCTTGTTTAGTCTGTTCAGCCACCTGGGGCCAACATATTGTGTTATGGGAAGTGGTTAAGATTGTTTTTGATTGGTTTAGTAGCGACACAGCCTTGTCAGAAATAAGTTTCACACTCAATATAAAAGTGAATCAATATTATGAAATATATCTTTTAAAAGTTTTGACAGCAATATTTACCGGTTCTAATAAAAATTCCACTCTACTACAACAGGCAGACCACGCTGAATGGCTATTTGACAACATAATTAGACTGAAGAAACTCTAATACATCATCGGAGATTAAGGAAGTTAGGGAAATAAAAAATAACAGTTAGTAAAATATATTTTAATAAAATCTATAGCAATGAAGCTAAACCATTTTACCAATATTGTTCATTTAAACCGAAATAAACAAATAAATTACAGTCAACATTTAGTTTTAGTTTTACTCCTTGGTGGCTAGGAAAAGGATTAATTGTTCGGAATTTTATTTCCCACCTGAACGATAAGAATTCAGAAGTAATAAAGTATAATATTGCTGACAAAGTAGAAATCTATAACAAACCTTAAAAGCAATTTAAAAGATTGATGTAAATAAAAGTCCACTAAAGACATGTGTGTTCCAAGAAGTCTGGTATTTCACTTTGATCAAAAGAGCCACCGTTTTTATTATTAATGTTAAACCTTGTATTTTCATTCCCTAAAGCTTGTATAAAAGTAGGTATTGGGAGAACACTTGGCCCTGCATTATTAAAGGTAAAGGTGCACTTAAACTGAAGGGAAGTACTTTAGTTTATATCATAAAGGGAAAATGCCCTCGATTGTTTGCTCAGCTTTTATCATAAATGGACAGGCTTTATATTCCGTTCAATAATTCCTATCTGATTTTTGACATTCATGGCCATAAAATTGATATAATATCACATAAATATATTATAAATGTTTATATATTGGTGCTGTTATTGATTTAATTATTTATATGTACTGTTAAAATATTTGTTTAACATTTAAGAAGAACTCCCTACGTACAAACAACCATTAAATCATTATATAGACATGATTCACGACGCATTTCCAACACACTAACCTCTAATTCAAGAACTATCAACACGAGACTTACCAGATAAGAGACGACGTTTACGAAGGAGCTGGAACAGGGACCTCTTAAATTGATTTTTAAATTTCAATTTTAATGGAGAGGCATCATTGGATTACCCTTAACCTTCATGCCTTCATGAAATTTTTTTTTTCTCTCTCTCTACATCTCATTCGCTGGTTGTAAAAATACTTTTACAGTTGTGAATAAACTGAATAAAGTAAAAAAAAAACATTTAAGAACATAATTATTTATTTTAATGTTAAAATTCATTTACAATTAATTAATAATAATAAAGGCTTAGCGAACCCAAAGGTTCGATGCCGATACCATCAATTACTGTCTGCATACAACTTTCAGTGACGTCCGTTCAAACCCAAAGTCTTAACAAGATTCCCCCTCCCTTTCAAAGGTTCGTTCTGGACCTCGGGCGTTTACCCGATGGTGTTAATTAAAATATCAGGGATATGTTCGTTACTAAGTCATACGTTCGACTTAGTCACCACAATGCTCTAATTTGTATATATTTACCGAGTGCAGTTCCCACTATTCAGGCCGATGTAGCCGTGGGAGTTGAGACGTAAGTCTTAACTAACAAACTCGGAACTCCAGCGGAGTTGATTTGAATCCAGCCGTGGGTTCGACAGGAATGGGTTCATAAAAAAAAAGTTCCCGTCTTTCCGTGTTGTGTAGCCTTCTAAATTCTCCGGTTAGCTCATCCTTTTTCGTTTCGAGTATTTTATGGAAACCTCTATTTTTAAAAACCATAAGGTGCTGATTCAAGAGGCCATCCGTAAATATCAGTAAGACGAATGATAATTTTGTAAATTATAACTTTTAATTTTCTAGACAGAAGGTACGAGCTAAGCAATTTCCAAATTTTAAAATAACATGCATTTTCCTCCTTTAGCCTCGCATTTATTTCATCATACATTTCGTTTTCTCTAGTTACTTAAAGCCCTTATTTACATATTATATAAATTAATTCTGCTATCAATGAATCTGTTTATTATATTCTAACGAGCATTATTATAATCATGCCAGACCATACAATTTTAATCAAATGTTTACTTTCAGCCTCACCCTACCATCAAGAAACCTGTTGGCTTCATGAACGGCAATGTTGCTAAAGAACTAAGGGTCATGGGTCATTCTACGAAAGGAAGCAAGTATTCTAAGTAAGTACTGTACCATTATCGTCATAAAATTATTTATTAACTACTACTATTTAATCCATATATAAAATAAATATATGTATTTTTTTCGGTGAACAATACCATTAATAATTCTCTGACCATTCCCAATAGTGGTTTTTTGTACAGTATAAAGACGTTATTGGGAAAAAACTAGTCCGTTAATATTTAACCCCAACTGTAAAAGTTTATATGAACTCTCGAACAAAAAGCAAAAGAAATGTGTGTTTTGTAATTATTCATCACTTACTTTACTGTATATTTTATTATATTATGATTAAAAAATAATAAAGACTAATGACTGAAGACAACGTGCTAAAGAAACATGTGCTCGTAGAAGATAGAAGTCACGGAGAATTCATGTTTTTTTTTTTTTGGATTACCGTCCTTATGTTTATAAGTACATAAGGTACTATTTATAAGTAAATAGGGTATCAAAAACAATTTTTTTTTTTTAAAAAAAGTCTATTTATAACATTTTAAAACCTAATAAATAATCTTTTCATTATATTAAAACCTATCAATTAAAGAACTGAAAAAAAAATTAAATCTATAACACAACAACCCATGAAGGGTCTGGGGTGCAGTACTTTGTAAGGAAGTGCAATGGTTCTGCAAGGAGGTGATTTGGATAGAATCACGCTCATTCGCCAAATTTTTACCCAATTAAAGGTACACACTTAGTGAGGCTGGGTACACCCAGGAGGGTTCCCGAACCCACAGCACTGACTCACTACTACCGTAAAACAGAAATAATTATCTGCCACAACCAGATTCAAACCCAGGCCCTTAGAGTTAGTAGCACAATTGCTTACCTTTGAGCTACCCACTCCCACTAATTTAGAAAGAACTATAAATTAAATTTTCATTAACTCTAATTAAACCTTAGAACATAGTTTATCTGAGTAATAAACAGGACAAACGTCTCAAATTTACGACTGGGTGGAGTAGTTAATTATGAAAAGTTGAGTTTCAAACTTTGCCACCTTTTAAACACACCCGATCTAAGTCTGAGGCTGAAGTTAATAATTTATAAAAGCGTTCTTCGCCCTCCACTTTCCAGCAGAGATTCCTCCATCATATAATTCACATCTCCGACATACTCAAAGTTTGCTACAGTGCTAAAAAGGAATTCTTAATACTTATTCTAAATAATTCTTCTTCATTGGTTTTCCTTTCGGATTACATCACGTTTTAGGAATTCCATAAATAGACTAATAATATTAAAGACTTAGTGAACCCAAAGGTTCGATGCCGATACCACTAATCGTTCTCTACATAGATCTTTCCAGTGACGCCCCTCAATACCCAAATCTACTATATCAGTTTTACCCCAATCTTCTCATCTACGTATCGGTCTAACCATCGGTTCAGTGTTTATCAACATTTTAGGGATCCATTCGTTACTAATCCCTACAACCTTACACGCCCATCTTATTAGCCCCGATGCTTTAACCTGAATTATATTTACTAGATGCAGTTCTCTTAATTCAAAGTTTTTTAGCCATCTAAATTTTCCTATTAATTCATCCTGTTTCCGTCCGAATATTTTACGTAGTACTTTATTTTCAAAAACCTTAAAACACCCTTCTTCTCTTAGTGTAAGAGACCACGTTTCGCATCCTTAAAGAACAGTGCGAAGGAATAGTTTTGTAAATTCTAACTTTTTAAGTTTTAGAAAAGAAGATGCCCCGCTAGGCGTCTGAAAAGAAGATGGCTCCGAGATCTTCTTCTCTAGTTACGAAATTGGAGTTCTATCAATGAGTAGATTCTCCACATCTTTCTATATTTTATATCTAATAGCAAATTTACTTGTTGTATATAATTTTATAGAGTAATAAATAACAGTAAATAAATTATTAAAAAAAATTTTTTGGATAGAAGTCGCGAGCTAAGCTATTTAGAATTTCCGCCTTTCACTTCATTTTTATTTCATCATCAATTTGGTTTCTTTTTTTTAGTTACCGTAGAACCTTAATACTTATTTATTAAATAAATTAAAATTGTATCCTTGTACAGTCTCAAAACTTTTATTACATCATCAGTCCAACGTTTCGGCCATTTCGACCATCCTCAAGGACAATCTTCAATATAAATTCTCACCTCACATTAAAATTTAAAAATTGTTTTGCTGGCTATTCTGCCCAGGTCATTAATTATAATTCAAACACACCCTATTTTTTAAAAATTCATAAATATTTAAAACTTTTAATTTTCAATTTATCCACATTAACACTACCATATAAACAAACTTGTTTATATATAAAGAGTTTGTTTATATTGAAGATTGTCCTTGAGGATGCTCGAAATGGCCGAAACGTAGGACTGATGATGTAATAAAAGTGTTGAGACTATACAAGGATACAATTTTAATTTATTTAATAAATAATTACCAGTCTCAAGAAATTTAAAAAATATAATTAAACTAAATACTTATTTTATTTTGTTCTCATATTAGGACAAAACATAGTATAGCTTTCATTATGACCGAAGCACTTGCAGAGGAAGAAGAAGTATTCAAAATTTATATAAATTTCTGCTAGCTATAATGTTTTCACTTAAATTAATATTATAATAATTGTATACATAATTTATATCAATCAATGGTAAAAATGTAGCCATCGTTGTATATAATACGTCATCTTATCATTCTATATGACTCATGTTTTAAATATTAATTAAACCACTAGTGAAACGCGTTTGCAAAAGCGGAATGTTATCAAATAAATAAATTTACTCATTTTTAGTGTAGGAAACATTTGCGACATAACAGTATGGGTCCAAAGGTTTTTTTCACTGACTTATATTGCCGGAAATCTTTGCAATATGGGGAAAATTCATTCAAGATGATAAAAATTTTACTTGATAATCGCATCACACTCACAAAGTAATCTGCTCTTCGTTCAAAGTACCAAGTTCCGTTACAAATATTTTCATATCCTAACTAATCCTGTTCTTTTCTCACAGACTGGGCCTAGCAGAGAAAGACGAAAACAAGAACCCAGAGGACGAGGTAAACGACTACCTGATGCGGGCTATCGACGCCCGCAGCGTGGACCAGTTGAGGTCGGAGCATTGCAGGCCTTTCCTCCTCCACTTCAAGCAGCCGCACATAGAGGCCAAGGTCAGCTATCTTATCTTCTTCAATATCTCATAAATTAAAATTTTCATTTATTTAATTTTAAAAAATAACTATAAGCCATTAAAGAGTTAATTAGCCATTAAAAAAATTAGTCGAGTGAACAGTACATGAATATTCCTCTCTACAAAGCTCAATAAACATCATATTGACTAGCCTCTATAAAATTCATTGTCCATGAAATTACACGTCATAAATCATATCCCTCTACGATATCCATTTTATTAATTCATTTGTATTTCATAACTAGGGATAGCATTTTTATGTGCTAAAAAATCTGAAATATGTACATAAATATCTGCTAATTGTCAAATATTTAATAAATTATGTATTATTCAACGATATAAATTACTAATTAATTAGTAATTTTATAACTTAAAAAAAGTTTCATAAATATGTATTTATTATATATT